>NW_028262291.1:453636-604848 GCF_047370975.1 Nipponia nippon | reverse complement strand
CGGCACAGACAGCACTAAATCACGAGAACCCCGTTCAAAACATCAGAGCTGAACAGCAATTAATGCTGCTCAAATGTGCCACAGGGTGTTAATTCAAAAATGAAACACTGTGCGAAACTCACAGTGTGAGTTTGAGTGGAAAAAATGCAAATGGCACTTGCTTATAATTAGCTGTTTTTCAAGATCTCTAGGACAAGGAGCAACGACAAGGAGGACCAGAGGCAGCTGTTTACATCTCTGCATAAAAGCCAGTTACAAAAACGATTGATTTGTTCCCAAAGAACTGGAGAGAAAAGCACCACTCTAAGCAGGGACAGTACTTCAGTACTTCCATCAGAACTGCGGTACACGCTCCAGGGGGCAGGGAAAGGAGGCACCAGTCCATCCTGCAGCATTCAGGGATCATCCTGAGAGATGCCAAATGCCTTGACTCGGAAAGAGACACACGACCGAAAGGCATCAGATTATAGTTCCTTATTAAGCAGGAATCCACAATAGCACAAAGAGAACTTTAGATTTAAAGAGGAGGGAGATTCACCCTGGGTCTCCATGAGACGACCAGAAAGGTATTGGTTTCTGAAATTTGAAGAGAAAGGTGCTGCTCAGTAAACACCGTCTCCATCACGAATGGGAAATTCAGAATTTCCTGTGCGCTCAGATCCGCGCTTTCTATAAATAACACAGGATGCGCAAACTGCATAAAATATTCAGGAAACAACATCAGATGTCAGTGAAAGAAGGCAAAATTAACACAACAGCAGTTGTGTTTCATCAGTTTACTCTGTAATGCCCAGCAATGCCTCTCAAAGGGCTTTAATTTAACAGAAACTCCAAGCACTTGCGAGCAAGTACGTAACCACGAGCACCAAGGCTTCGTGGGTCTGTTGCGGGGTTTAGTAACAGCGCTGGGCGCTGCGGCACAGAGGCAGAGATCCAGACTGTGTTCCCACACGCTTGGGGACCAGCGCAGAGGGAACGAGCAAATCTTGCCATTTTTCCCCGATGCCGCTCACCCGAGTTCTCTATTTCTGCAGTGTCCCCTCCTGGTTAAAGCAAGCAGCAGCACAGCCTGCAGCTCTGCCCAGGCACCTCTGCCTGAGATCCCAGCAGGGGAAACAAAATAAAGACACAAACAAGCAGCTCTCAAAGTGCTGAAACAGAAGAAGCCTGAAGTTCCCTGGCTCGCTGTATTCTAACGCTTGGGCTGTCGAGCACACTTTATGAAGATGGCAGTACAAGTTCAGTATTTATCAGACATCAGAGACTCCAGGCAGGAGATGAACCTTGCCTGAGGAGCCGACTACCTGCCCTAAAGAGACGAGCGCCAGCTGAAGCCCTTTCTGCAGTTGAGGAGCTTGCAATGTCCTGACTTGAGCGGCTTCTCTGTTGTCTACTACGGGCTGAGCCCACACTGCGGCCCTTTTCTCAGCAGAGGATCTAATTATCTGTCTCTAGACTCTGCTGCTTAATTTCACAAATCAACGGAAGCATCCTTCTGGCAAAGGTGACTGAAGGTAGGCAGAGAGTCCAAAACTTATTGGGAAGCGACAGACCGACAAAGTGGTCAGACAAGCCTCCTGTCCAAAGGAAAACCAAGCTGCCCTCCCCACCCCCACCAAGGAAGGTCAGCATTTCAAGGTGCAAAAGACAAAGCAGAAAGTCATTTGACATTACCCTTGCTGCGGTGACGTGCTCTGGGAACTCTGGTGCCGTACTGCAGATGAAAGCAAGAAGGCTAAAAGGGAAAGAGGGAAAAAAGAATTAAAAATAAGCAGCAACTGCTGGGCTTTTAGTCCCTGGCGAGGCAGCATTACGGCAATGCTGAAGTGTCACAGCGCCGGTCAGCTTCGTGGTACCATTCTTCTGCCTGTAAAAGCTTTGTTCAGTTTTATCATGAGAAGCAAAGGTAAAGGGGGAAGCAAAACAAGATACATGATAAGAGGAAGGACCCATCAGTTGCGTGCAGCATTGCAAGAGAGCACAAGAAAGGCCTCCCGCTGCAAACACGCTTATTTCAAGTGACACTTCCAGCTAGACACAACAATTTAATATGGATCCACTCAGAGCATCCCACCTCTTTTGGAAAACAACGTGACCGAAAGGCAGAGGGGAGGAACACGCGGCCTGAAGAACACTGTGCTGCACTCTTTTAATTCTGAGGACCAACCGACTCTGCCAGAAGGATCCTTCCCAGCCCCCGGACCCTCAGAAAGGGGAGGGGAGCTATTACACAACATTTACCAGGTGACTCTCAGCAACTTCTACTCAGCCTTACAAAGTGCCCACTTGAAAAGGGAGAAGGGAGACAAGGCGCACTGCCAGCCACTCACTGGCCGTTAGCTCCCAAGCAGACACCATGATGCCAAGTGAAACCCGGTGAACGGGGCAGGGTCAGCAGATTTGCTTTTAACCCTCCTGTGTCTGGGTTTTCACCGTCCCAAGCACACCTCTTCCTTCTAGACAGGAGGAGCGGAGGAGCTACGTAGCCGAACAAGTAACGACAACGGAAGACGGGAATTAGAAAAATGCATTCATGCTTTTCAGAGTGACATATACACGAGCTAACGCTCACCGAAACAGCGAAGCTGTGTCACCGTTCCAATACACAAATATTCAAAGAACAAGTGGCTTACTACAACTTAAATTACACTCTGAGTGTAGGTTCAGCACTTTTTGGAAAGGAGCTGGCCCTGCACAGACTGTTAATTAGCAGAAAGAGATGAAGGCCTAAAAACACGTGCTCGGGGATTTACCCCTGTGTTCTCGGGGACAACAATACGCTTTCTGGAACAATTTGCTTAATTACAAGACAGACTGTGCACAGCTTCTTTGCAGGAACATCACCTCTTTCACCCCCCAGCCAAAGCACGACCAATACCAGGGACTGGAAAGACCTCTTAAAACCAAACGTACTTAACCACCTCGCTTGCAGAGGCTGCGGCTCACCAAGGTCGCACTCAGCCGGCACAGAAACCAAAGCCAGGGCCCCGAGCCCCCAGCCTGCTCCCGGGGCCAGCGCCCTGCCAGCTGCCCAGCCCAGCGAGGCAGGGAGGGGTCGATGGAGTCCCTACACCCCCCCCACCCCCTGGATTTGGCTGAAAGGTTCATACCAGGCTAGAAAAAAGCTGTAAAGTTAATTCTCCTTTTTGCTAACGGTCACCCCCCTCCCAGCTTTCTGGCTGCTCCACGGCTGATACTGGCGAAGACCTGAGTCGCTCCTCTTGTGCTCCGGTCACCTCCCAGGCCTTCCCCCACGGGGATAACCCAGGGCCAGGGGCCGGCCGCGGGCTGGAGCGCCTGCCCTGCGCGGGGAGGCCGCGGGGGCTCGCCGGGCCCGCGGAGGGGCCGGGGCCCCGGCCCCGGGGGGAGGCCGCGGAGGGGCTGGGCCGCGCCGTTCAGACTGCCGGCGGTGGAGACCCTGCCCCGCCGCCTCCCTCCTGCGCTCCCCCGGCCGGAGCGGAGCTCGGAGCGTCCCGTCCCGTCCCGCCCTGCCTCACCTGCCGCCCGCCGCCCGGCCGCCGCCATCGCGGTGACCCCGACCCCCGCCCCGGAAGTGGAAGTGCCCGGCGGAGCGAAGGGGCGGGGCCATGGCGGCGGAGGCGGCGGAGCGGCACCTGGAGCTGCTGCGGGAGGAGCGGGAGGCCGAGCTCGCCGAGAGCAGGTACGGCCGGGCCGCCCGCGGCGGGGAGCCGCAGGGCCTGCTGCCGCCGAGAGCAGCCCGAGGCACCGCTCCTGGCCAGGCCCCTGGCCACCTATGGGAAACCCTGACGGGCCCTGCTGGCACCTCTGGGAAACACTGCTAGCACCCCTATAGGGCCTGCTGGCACCTCTGGGAAACACTGCTAGCACCCCTATAGGGCCTGCTGGCACCTCTGGGAAACCCTGGCAGACACACCTCTGAGGGACTTGTGTCACCTATAAGAAGCCCTGCTGACTCACTCCTATAGGAGCTGCTGTCACTTAGAGGAAATGCTGCTGTTCTCGCTCCTATATAACCAGCACATCCCAATAGGAAACCCACCCTATAGGGCCTGCTCTCACTCATGGGAAACCCTGCCGGACTCACTCCTCTAGGACCAGCTCATCCCTGTAGGAATCCCTCTTAGACTTAGGCTTTAGGGCTTGCTGTCACCTATAGGATCCAAGCTCACACCAGCAGCACCTTGGGGCTCCCTGTCTCCTCCCCCAGACCCCGGGGGGTGCTGGGACCCTGCAGCCCCCCCAGCCCTGCCCTCCTGCCCTGGGGCTCCAGCTGAAACCAAACCCCACCTGGCTCACCTGGGTTCGGGGTGCCGGGGCGGGCGGGGGGATCACCAGGCCCCTGGGTCGCGTGGGGCCGTGCCAGGGCTGCAGGCACCCCCAGCTCTGGCGCTGGTAAGGCCTGGCCTCACCCAGCCCCGAGGACGCTGAGTGCCAGGAGGAGGCTGTCCCACAGCTGCCTGAAGTTCCCTGACGCTTCAACTCCCTACAGACCAACCTACAAACCAAACTGGGGGACTAAGGAGAATAAACCTGGGGGATTTTCCTTTTTGTTTTGATCTATTCAAAAATAAAGACACCCCCCCGGGTGAGGCCGTGGAGCAAACGCAGCTGCTGCAGCAGACTTTGGGCCCAAAGGACAGCAGTCTGCAAAGCTACTGCCTGTATTTTGTGCCATAGTCACTCGTAGCCTGCAAGTCTGTGCCAGACCCGCTCCTCTTCCCCGTGCAGCCACCTGTGGGATGCTTGTTGGAGGTTAGCACAGCTTCATGTAAAAGAATGGTAAATCTTCCATTTTAGCCCTTATATGTGATAGGAGAAAATTCAGGTTATTCTCTCCTGGGTCGTGGGACGTGGGTAACTGGGCAGGTCCTTCCTTTTCACACCCGGACAGGAGAGGGGAAAACACACAAAACCAGATGTTGCATCTTCTCCAGGCTCTGTGAGCATCGCCCTGTTTCTCAAAATAAGCCTGTGGAAGCCAATCTAGTTACATCACTACAAAGCGATCGTGTAAGCCAACACCTCAACAAGCTGATGTCTCTTTTGCCACTGTCCTTCCCCTTCTTTCCCATCTCCTCCCCCTGTCTTTTTCTGTTTTGTCATCTGAAGCTTTCAATCTCGGCTTCAGTCCAGCAGATGTTTTTCATGCCTGTGTGTGGTTTCCAGGGCCTGGCAGGAAAGCGTCTCCCTGAAGGAGCTGCAGCGCAGAGGCGTCTGCTTGCTAAAACTCCAAGCTGCCAACCAGAGAACCGGCCTCTACGGACGGCTGCTCGTGACGTTCCAGCCTAGGAAATACGATGCAGGTGCCGAGCTGCCCTATAACAGTTTCGGGCCTGGTAAGTGATATTCCTGTCGGTGCGAAGTAGAGTAAGAGATGACCGATGTCTTCTTCCTAACATCTTTCTAGTGTGATGTTTGTAAAGAGTGAGCAATTGATGCAAAAAAGGAAGGGAGAAAATGTTGTTGCTACAGGTTGAATCTAGAGAAAAACAGCCTCTTTTTCCCTCGGCTTGTTACAGACGTGTATGTTGCACCAGAAAACAGTGCTGGTGATTGAAGAGCTGGCTTTCCTCCTTCTGAATCCATAAAAACAAAGCCTTGGTCCCTTGTCATTAAGGATTTTGTGGCATTCTTTGTACAAGCCAAAGTGTTCATGCATATGTCTTGCGGGAGGTAAGGAGCTTTTGTCGCTCACACTTTAATTGCCAAATGGAAAGTGGATTTTCTTTTTCCTTCCTGAGTTGCCGTATTTCTCCCCTTCCCGGTACTGTTACTTTTGGCGAGGAAGAGAAAGAAGTGAAGTATGTACCATTATTAGTTGACACGCCTGCGTTTCTGTTGGAAGTAAAGGTACTAGAGAAACACAGAGTCACCAGCACGTCAGCCGGTGCCCTTTTCACTTGTGTCTCACCCTCTGCTGTCACTTCCACGCAAACACGACCAGGAGTGTCAGAGCTGAGCTGTTGCCGGTATCCGAGGAAGGCGAGGACGCTGCCTGCCATGCTGTAACCGGCTGTGCAGGCTTACCCCTCGGAACTTGGGTTTGACACTGAAGTAGTTCCAAGTGAGTCTGCAGTATGCTCTCTATTTTTGGCCTGCAGAGACCCTTCTTCTCTTTTCCTTAGGCAACAAGGATATTGCCTTGCACTCTCCAAAACTGGTCCACAAGAGAGAAGCTGGCTGCACCAGATCACTTTCTGGTTTCGTTTAGTAATTTTCTTGGTTTAGTTTGCTAGATCATTGAGCTTGCTAAGCAGGTGCGTCACGGGGAGCCAGACTGTGGCTGACCCCGGTCGCACGATGGTGCTGTTTTGAAGTGTGTTGAAGTTCGGTTTGTTGGTGCGTTCTTTGTCACCCAGGCCTCCAAGCTGCTGGCCTTTGAAATTAAAATGACTCGTTGCAGATTGGGGTCACAGCCTCGGCAGCATCTGCCAGTGCTCTTCAAAGAGAAATAACATTGCTGTAGCAGTAAATTATTCCTGGGATGCAAGCATTTTAATGTAAGAGCTGATGGACCTTTCGGAGGAAAGCTTCCCGTAGTTTGTACATCTGAAATTTAATACTCGGTGGATGTGAGCCCCAGCTAAGTTACAAACTTAGTCAGACATCCTGCTCAAAATCTCCATTTCGCCATTACACTGTGTAATTCGACTCTTTCGTTGTCTCACAGTGACTGTGAAAAGCTGTAGCGAGTCCTTAAAAATCTCTGGTCTTTCTTAGTTCTGCTGACTGGCATGCAGCGGTCATCTGGGGGCACATATTGTCATGCAGACCCCTCGGCTATTATTAACACATAAAATGGATGTCAAATGGTTTGTCTGAGAGTTCAGAGAAGTCAGGTCTGCATGAAAGCATGGTGGCTTTCTGAGCAGCTGTGGCTATGGAGAGCACTGCTGGCCTCCACCCCAAGACCTGTGGTGTGCGGAGCCCTGAAGTCAGCTGGTTTATTGCTCTCTGGTGTCTTCTCACTGCTAGTTGTCCTTTTGTCCCCTCTTGCTGTGTGCTTTCTGTCAGCTAAGAGAAGGATATTCTCCTTCGTTTATGGGCTTGACACAAATTCTGACCTTGGCGAGAAAGACTGTGCTAGAGCTGTGGGTGGTGTAGATGGTTCTGCTGTCTGCACTGGCCCGTGCTTGGTTGCTGGGCTCCCCAAAGGAGCTTCTTTTCAAAATGTTTGCCCCACTTCACGCTCTCTCTTCAAACTTGTCTTTGCAGGGGACATTGTGGGCCTGTACGATTCAGCTGGCCAGGGTGATCAGCTCTCCACCGGCATTGTAACCCGTGTCACCTCCAAAGCAGTGACCATTGCCTTTGAGGAATCTCGAGATGGCATGCTGAGCTTGGACCGAGAGAGCTCGTACCGCCTGCTGAAATTAGCCAACGATGTCACCTACAACAGGCTGAAAAGGTAAGGGCCACGGGGCTGCAGCTCACCTGCGGTCACTCTGCTCAGGAGTGCAAAAGGCAGTTGAAAATTGCTGAGTTTATTCTGGAAAAGCTCTTCTGAGACAGATCTCAGGTTACTTCACTGGGCTTGGTTTCTTTCCTTTCCTATCTTATTCCTCTTACTCCTACAGCAGCTCCGCTTAGGGGAGGCATCCACCTTTTGGATGTGCCTTTCTTTTTCTGCTAGCTACTGAGGGAGCCCATACTGGGATAACTCAATTGGATGTGTTATGCTACAGTGTCACAACAGCCTAGATTTATCTACCTGCTGTCTGGTATGGTCCTGCTCTTCCCTCTTCCTCTCCTGCCCCTCATCCCACACTCAGCTACGTATTTTGGTCCTGTGTTGTATCGCTTCTGGTACTCACTGGATTCTGTGTAGAGCCTTTTCCATCCTGGCAGGAGAAGTGTGTAGCTCTTTGCTGAATTAATGTGCCGAAAAGGCTCGGCACAAGGTCTGACTGCGTCAAACTGGAGTAGTAGCAGAAAGCGGAAGCCTGGCCAGCATAAGCGAGGTGTGTGCAAGGGCTGGGGGATGCAGCAATTAGATGGGATTAGTCTGTTGTGGGGTAACATTTTTCGGCTTTGGAAGAGTTGAATCTGTGCCCACAGTCTTCCGTCACTGGGCCCTAAGGTGCACAGGGATCTCTGAAGGAATTAATGCTGTGCACATAACCTGGCTATCTTCTTCTTTGACAGAGCTTTAAATGCACTAAAGCAGTATCACAGCGGTCCAGCCTCTGATCTGATCGACGTCCTCTTCTTTGCTTCTGATCCAAGCACATTCAGTGAAACAAGTAAGGATGCTTCTTTATAAGACTTTATAGCAGACTGATGGCAGAACCTTCACAGCCAAGTACATAGAATCAATTAGGTTGGAAAAGACCTTTAAGATCGAGTCCAGGCGTAAGTCTAACACTGCCAAGGCCACCACTAAACCACGTCCCTAAGTGCCCCGTCTCCCCATCTTTTAAACAGCCCCAGGGATGGGGACTCAACCACTTCCTGGGCAGCCTGTGCCAGTGCTTGACAACCCTTTCAGTGAAGAAGTTTTTCCTAATGTCTAACCTAAATCTCCCCTGGCACAACTTGAGGCTGTTTCCCCTTGTCCTATCGCTTGTTCCTGGGGAGAAAAGACTGACCCCCCCCGGCTCCAGCCTCCTTTCAGGCAGTTGCAGAGAGCGATGAGGGCTCCCCTCAGCCTCCTCTTCTCCAGGCTGAGCACCCCCAGCTCCCCCAGCTGCTCCTCCCCAGCCTCGTGCTCCAGACCCTGCCCCAGCTTCGTTGCTCTTTGGACACACAAATACCTTGGCCAGAGACATGCAGAATCCCCTGCCTGCCATCCATCAGGGACACATCTGCAGCAAGGCAGATCTACTGTTTGGCAGGCCTTTTAGCCAAGCCTGGCACCAAAAAGCATGCACCGAGACCGGTACTGGTTTTAGTGTGCCTTAGCACGTGAAGCTGAGAGTTACGCAGGTGGAGAGCTCTTCTGGGTGGACTGCTGAGAGCAGTGATGTTGCTGCTCTCATGCCGGTTTTAAGAAAAGATACGGAAAGTTGTTGTGGGGAAAGCAGGGGGGAATCTTCACTCTCCAGAGCGATCAGTGAAGCCTGAGCTTCCCTGCCCACAGGATAAGGGCTCTGTGCTCTGTCCCTGCCCAGTTAGGAGGGTGCTCACCTCTTCAGATGTCACATCTGACAGAGTCAAAGAGCCAGAGCCTTAAACGATGACTCTGCAGGCATTTCCCACACTGTGCTGCCATCGCTCCTCTTCCAGTCCTCCCAGTCCTGTCTCTGGGGCTGCCCAGCTGAGAAGGGTGCTCGTGGTCTCTCAGTTCAAGACCCATTCTTTGAAATTGCCCATGGGAACATAAATAATTCCGATCTTTGCGAAGTTTTTATCCACACCAAACATGCAGCTTGCTTTGCTCCAGGAAAGGCCTGAGTATTGAATGTCAGTAATAAGTGGTGTTGCAACTGGCAGCATTGAACATTTACTTTTCATACTGGTTTATGGGTCACTGGACACACTCTGCTCATGTAAAGACCCTTGTCATCACTGAAAGAGAGACTATTCAGCTAGCTAATGCTCACTTTTCTCAGAGTGTACCAAGTAAAGCTGAATTCTGGCATAAAACAAGCAGGATTTGTGATGGGGGAATTTGCACACATTCGTGAGTCTGAAATTCAATTTAGTTTATGAGGCATTTCTTATTTGCTTCCTGCCCCAATCCCATCCATAAACTTAAAAGATCAGAAACTGCCAGCGCTGCTTCTATATTGAAAATCCAATAACTCTGCCTTCATGAGAATTAAGTGAATGTGGAACTACTGCAGTTTGAAACAGCATGGGAACACTGGTATTTTTATTTTTACAGCCTTCTGATTGTGTTCAGTCAAGTTGGAGATGTACAGGCTGCTCTGGTTTCATCAAATACTTAAAACCTCACAACTTGGTTTTACCAACAGCTGTCAAAAAAAAATGCATACGAGTAGAATCCCCTTTTAATCCGATCTTTTTTGATGTGAGCCTTTGGGAAAATGAAAGATGAAATTACACAGCTTACCCTTTCAGAGAAACTGGGGGGAAACCAAAGCCTCTGATCAGCAGAATATCCGAGTGCTCAGCAACTGCTCCCTTGGCAGAAGGGAAATATCATCAGGGCTGCAAAAATCAGGGAATGGAGGTGAGGGTGGATTGAGCTGCCCAGCAGAATCGGGCCGGCAGTCCGTATCTAAGCCACGTGGAGAGCTCAGGTCCCTCCTCTCACCACGCAGCAGCATGCTGCGGGCGAAGCCATCCACCCCGGCCTGGTTCCTTGCTGGCCAGGGTTCTGCTCCGTTTCCTCCCCACCACAGCTCTGCGTGCTCTGTGCTGGCTGTTGCAGCTTTCCTCTTTCTTTGATTACTGTGTTTGGTTCTCCCCAGTGGTTTGCCTCTTTCACATACAGGCTCCCGTTCCCCTGCAGCGTACCTTCAGGCTACATATCTGATACGATATACCGAGGACAAAGAATTAATGTTAGCGTGAGTCATATCTCTGTAGTTCTAAGCACTGAGCTTAGTCCAAGTTAAACCTCTTAGCCTTTTGGCTACCTCCTAGGGACCTTGTCGTACTGAGGTTTTTAATATTATATAAAAGAATTAAATTTTAATGAACTAACTTTCTTAGTAGCTTCAACTCTGCTTTTTCCCTTGTGGTAGCAGAACAGCCTGTCTAATGAAGATAAACCTCTTTTTCACCAAATTGCTCAGATGTGCCAAACTAAGCACAGAGATTAATTTTACATCTCCCCAGCGCTGAGAATATTGATTGATAGAAACATGCAGCCCCATTAGACAGAGGAGATGCAATATGAGAAGGCAGCGTATCACCTGAGAACAGCAAAATGCTCTGGCAGGGTGGAAAGGCCTTCCATTTACCTGCTCAATTTATAGCTCATTTCTCCCCAACTAGAAAGCTGTTATACTAGCCAGGAATTAAATAATAATGACTTTAAATTTAAATAGGTCCTGCAAGGTGCCTTGAACTGCCAGCTTCCACTGAGTTGAAGGGGAGGGCACTCAGCAGTTGGCTGGATAAATCCTGTCTCTTATGCTTGTGTGATGGCACGTGCAGTTCCCCAGGTGTCCCGTACACCTTGGGACATGTGTCCCTGCAAATAGTATAGAAACTCGCAGATTTGCTGCAAAAGGCAGCAAGTCTTTCCCAGGTGCATGCCCTGACACGGAAGGATAGAAAACCTCACAGCATTTCAGGCTGCTTCTCTTCCATGACACAATATCTCCTTTCATGACCAAGCATCTTTTAGCCTGGTTTCTTAGGGAGATGCTTCCCTGCATCTGTCTCATCCCATCCATTATCTGATTTCAAACAAACCCATCAGGAGTCTTAGAGTTAATAAGTTCTGTACATCTCAAAACTGGCTGTCTAGACACACATCTATATTAATGCCATTCCAGGATGCAACAGAAGCTCCACTTTAATCAGAAGCCCAGAAAGCCAGGGGTAGGACTGAGACCACATAAACACCCGCCCAGAGAAAAAGCTAGCGCTGGCACTTGTGGAGGAAAAGAGGAAGGCCCAGAGTAGATGAGATCCGTACCTAGAGGGGGAGCATTTGTCACTGTCTTCTGTACAAACAGCGGGGAAGAACCAAGTTACAAGGCGATCGAGAAGTAGAGGGGTCAGTGGAAATCATAAGCACCCAGCTCTACACCTGGATGTTCAAGGGTGTTCTCCCAAGGGCAAAATAGGCTCCAGCAAGTGATATGTGCGGCAGCAGAACCCTAAATCAAATTTCTTAAGTGTGGGGAAAAAATTGGAAGCCTCATTTTTCAAGCATGGGGGTCTCGGGGCTTCTAGGTGGGTTCCGATACCACTGTGCATTTTCATAAAGCGTGTAGGGACTTGATATCAAGTCAGTTCGAAACTGCTCAGCAGGTTCAAGTGTTAAGGGGGTGTGAAACGAAAGGGCAACAGACAGGCAGCGAGGCTGTGCCAGCTTCATGTCCTCAAGAAGGCGGGCTGTAGGTACCCAGGCTGCAGCACACAGCGCAGAGCTGAAATGCAGAACGCTCACCAGTACCGTTGAAAGATGCAGTGGTTCTTCCCAGCAGCAAAGCCAGCGGAGTCTCAGTGCCATCCTCTGCGCCGCTGCTGCTCTCCGCTGGTGGCTGTTTCCCAACATGGAGCACTGTAACCTGGAGGGAAAAGGGAAAAGCATTGGTTTTTTTTTCCCCAAGAGGTTGGTTATACAGGGTCTCTTTAGGGCACACCCAAGCAGCGTTACATTATCCTTGTGGCCTACCTGGTAGATAGCTTTTAGTTGCTTATTTTTTGTTGTGCTGCATTGTGATCTCATGACTGGATCGCAGCTGCCTGGGTTATCTTGGGAGAGCAGGCTGTCAAGTGTTGTGCCTGGAGGATCTATATTAAGGTCTGCGTCATCCCACGAGGGTGCCTAAATCCAGCCACCAACCGATTAGGTTGACAAGGAGTCTGATAAAGCCAAGGGAAACATGGTTTTGAAGTAGTTAGTGGCTGCTGGTGTCTGACCAGCACATGACAGTGGCTTCTAAAAAAAAAAAAAAAAACCCAAAAAACCAAACACACAACCCATCAGTATGCACAGAAGGGTAATAATGACAAAAACAATTTAGTGCCCTTTTACCCAGCTCCTGATGACGGGCAGAGTTGCTGCTGCTATGCTAATTTGCACACAGCTGTTTCCCACAGTGTCAGGGAAATCCTGCTCACTCCTTGGGGGATGAATCCTTCCCAGTAGTAATGCTACAGGCATGACTCCCCCTGGAACAGTGTCCTGGAGCACACTTTTGGGGAGTGGGCTTGTGTAAGATGGAAAAAAATGCCAGGCTTTTGACCCTAAGAAGCCTGAAGTTAGTTTGTACCCGCCTTCTCATCCCACGGTCTTTACAGGCAACGGGAAATCTCACAGCTGGGGTTCCCACACCATTGCTACTGCAGGACGCTGGGGTTGCCCCCCTGGGCCTAGCCAGGAGTACGTCTGGGCTCGGGGCTGAGCAGGGCCAGGCCTGATAAACGTTCTGGGGTCTGAACTGTGAGGGGAAAGCCAGCGGCTTCAGGTTTGATTCAGAAAGCCGGTGGCTCCCCATCGGGTGGGAAGCGGCAGGGGTACGCTGGAGGCTCTCCCCTACGCAAAGGGCGTAGCTGAAACGCTACTGGAGATCATGAAGAACGTCAGCGCGCTCTCACAAGCCCACACCCCTTGCATGGCCAGCAGGGTTGTATTAGCCGAAATCTGTGCTTTTCACCTCTCCTCCTGAGCTGCTGGGATTGTGCATAGGTTGAGGTGTAACCTATAGCAGTGCACATCAAAGCCTAAAACACTTGAAAATGCAGCTCAGAATAAATATCTTTGGTATAACACAAAACCACTAGACAGGCTCTGGGAAGAATAATTATGGAGTAGTCGAAAGGAGCATAAGACAGTATCACCAGTGGGTAAATGGGATCTGCAGCTAAAATGGGACTGGTCCCCGCCACAAAGCATTTCCAACCCTTACCTTGCTGCCTCCGGAAAGGCACCAAGTGGGAGAATAAGCTTTCTAAAAGGCAAACTCTGAACTGAACAGGATTTCTGCTCTTGGCAGACTCTCTGGGAAGCAAAATCCAGAAGCCCATCAACAAGAAATGCTCCACTTGGCTCTCTTCCACTTTAACCTGCACTCATGGGCCAGAAGCATTTAGAGCTTTCACACCAGAAATCTCGGACAAGAAACCCTTCCCTGCTCACAGCTGCTGTCTTGCAGCATCCCATACGTTGTTGTGGATGCACAGAGAGGCTTTGCTTTCCAGCAGAGGCCAGCATTGCTCTGCCTGCTGGATGGACACGTTCCCTTTTCTTTCAGAAACAAGGTTATGCCTTATTGTAGGCATAATCCTGTGCAGATCACTAATAGCTACCGGCTCTCTCCTGTAGTCTTGGTCTAGAAGAAGCCAGGGGCCGTTCATCTCTGTGCCCAGACACTGGCTGGCTCGCGTGGTCACGTGGAGTGCAAATGGCATGGCTTATATCTAATTATGCCTATTGCTGAAAAAAGACATTTGAAAAGAGAAAGAAGGAAGAAGAAAAAGCCTGGTGGAAAGGCAGGGGTGTCCCCAGTAAAAGCCGACCCAGCAGGCCGAGCACTGGGGAAGCACCAGGGATTTCTAGCAAAACTTCCCCGGCTTCTTGGCACAAGTCCCGCACATGTGACAAGTCACCTGCAAAAATCTCAAATGCTCCTTGTCCCTCTGCCGTGGGATGCCTCTTGTCATCCCAGAGCCCACGAAGAGGCCCTCAAGATCTATGGGGAAAACTAAGCAGTCCAGACAACCCAGCTGCCAAATACTTCACAGGGAGAGCAAGGAAAGTTCCTTGTTTCAGGCTTAATTACCCACCTGGATTTTGTCCAACAGTGTTTGGCTGCAGTTAGGTTGTACCATAGAGGAGCTGGGCACAGGGTCTGGTCCACACCGATGGCAAAGAATATACTTGGGCAGGTACATTGAGAAGTGAGAGGCTTCCAGCTCTGGAGAACTTGAGCTCTTCCTGGCAGGAGGGACCGTTCCCACCCATGTTTGGTGCAAAGACCCCTTTCCTGGACTTGAATGTCACCCTCCAACTCACTTCACCTGAACTGCTGGTACTGTGCAGAACAGCGTCTCGGTTCCTGGAAATGTTGTTGGAGGACCAACCTTGATGGCCAAGGTGATTTTTTTCCAATGCTACACTCCTAAATCAAGTTGTGCATCAGGGGCTGAACTACCTGACCACCAGCGAGACCCATCCCCGCCAGACCCAAGGATGGAGATTTACATTCATCCTGCCCATGGTCTGCGGTGCGGGGCTGAGGTGGACAGCCTCGGGCAGAGCAGGAGGCAGCAACGCAGAGCAGATGCCACAGGGCTAGAGCTGGGTTAACGGGTGTCTGCTGGGAGCATCTGTGCAAATCCTAAACTGGTTGCTTATGACGAGCCCTTGGGCCAGCCCTGCTGGAGCGGATAAACTGCATTTCTTCGGGTGAGCCTACTTAGAGCCCAGCTGGTGGATGGAGGAGAGTTTAGAGGAGCCACAGCATCCCTTGACAGGCTCTGCCCTCCTCCTCACCACTAGTGCCCCCAGCCCAGAAAAGAGGCACATTTCCCAGCCTGCCCACACAGCAACGTTTGGCAGCCTGTGATTAAAAGCAAAGAGGGTGTGCATACGTGTGGAGAAGCCTGTTTCTGATCTCATTCCTTCAGCAAGGAAATATCAATGACTCCTACGTCCCAGCTGTTCCTCATTGTGGGAAATGCCTTTCAGTTTTTAAGCTATTATTTCATTTTTCCCCAGCCCATGGGATGCTTCCTAGGCTTCTCTTAGTCATTAGCACACTAACTCAAAAATTATGTATGAAGCAAGAGGCAGGTTAACGGGAAAGAGTACCATTAGTCCTGTTTCTCTCTTCCTCACCAAGCATCTTTTTAACAAGTGTTATTTGTTTAACCTGGACACCTCATTTAGTTGCGCTGCTGCAAAAGTCAGTGCCACAGGTTACGTGGGAGTTGCACACACATTGACCTGCCTAAAAGCAGAAGGAACTTTCATGCTTTTAATCAAGCCCTTAATGCAGAAATAGCGATAAAACACATGATGCCCAGCAGGGAACAATGCCCAGAGATTTGTCTTATATAAGCTTTCGTGGGAACATTATTTTCGGTAAACCTCAGTGTAATGAGTCATCATCTCTGCTGTAATTAACTTCCATAACGAACAAGGAGATTAGCAGCAGGATTATGGGGGATGAGCATAAATATGGGTTTAAATTAGATAAATCTGGGAGGTAAAAAGCAGCTTGTGAGAATTTGGTCTTCTCCAGTGAAACCAATTCTCTCATGATGCAATATGCATACTCTTTTCCCTTTTTTCCTTTCTGAACATTAAAGCCCAAACTAATTTTAGTTTTCGTCATTTCTATTGCTGGTTTGTATCTTTTTCCTGCCTTCCTTTTCGGTCATTGTTGAACAATACAGGACTGCTCTTTTCTGCTCACAGACGCTGTAGTTTTTTCTGCTGCTTTTTCCCTGGTGCTGTGTTGGGTTTGTTAACTGGAACGGGAGCAATTTGTTTGCAAGATCAACTACTTCCTCCCCTCTTTTTATTGAAGGTTTACTAAATATGCTGGCTCACCTTTAAATAAACCCAGAGCACCCTCCACCCCAGGAGATCCTACGTGTTTGATGCTATAGCAAGTAAACGCCTCTTTAAATGCTGAAAAGTTCCAATACAGACTAGCTGTGTTCACAACTGAGTGCTTGCTCCTTCTGCAAAACAGCAGAGTAGGAGAGAAGGGGGAAGACGCGGATGCAAGATGGGCAGCCTCTTTGTTTTGAAAGCATAACAAGCCTTACTTTTACTAGTTTGTGGTCTTTTAGCCACCTAGGTGGTACACAGTGTACCTTCCTCCCTGGGAAGGTTATTCTCGTTATCAAATTGATTTGGGCCAGCTACTGAGAGCTTCTTATTTGTATTCATGGATTTGTGCTTCTCAGCAAGCACCCAGGTGGGGGCTGAGGTCCAAGCGAATCTCCTGCTGTCTCCCCAGAGCCTCTAAAGCTGTACAATGACTCACTGGATGCATCGCAGAGGGAGGCTGTCTCCTTCTCACTGGCGCAGAGGGAGCTTGCCATCGTCCATGGACCACCTGGCACAGGGAAGACCACAACGCTAGTAGAGATCATCCTGCAAGCTGTACAGCAAGGCCTGAAAGTGAGTATCAGTGGCAGGACTGCAGTGACAGGGATCCCCTTGGGTTATTTTGCAAACTCATTGGGCTTCATGGCAGCTGGAGCAGATCCAGCGACAGCTGTGCTACGCTGCAGTCTGGCTGGGCTTGCAAAGACCAGGGAGTTTCCCCTATCAGCTGAAATTAGGTGCAATTAGAAGCTTCAAAGCTCAGGTTTGCTATTTATTGAAGACCCTGCACAAGTGCTTTGAAGCAAGGTGAGAACTGCCTTTGGTGTCTGGAGGCTGTGGAGATGTCAGTGGTTTATTCCTCATAGATGTGTGTTGGTCTCCCTCTCTGCTGAGCATCTTCCTGCTTGGACACTGTTGCTCCAGCATTTTGCTGTCCTCGGCAGTAGCGAGCACTTGGTTTCTCTCCTTGCAGGTCCTGTGCTGCGCCCCTTCCAACATTGCTGTGGATAATCTGGTGGAAAGGCTGGCTGGCTACAAAGCCCGCATCCTGCGGCTTGGGCACCCTGCTCGCCTGCTGGAGCCCATCCAACAGCATTCCTTGGACGCAGTCTTGGCCCGTGGTGACAATGCCCAGATCGTGGCAGATATCAGGAAGGACATCGACCAGGCCTTTGTAAGTGTCCCTGCCACATGCCCCCTGTGGGTTACCTGGGTGCCAGCTCTCTACATTAGCAGTACCTGATCTGCAAGCCAGGCAAGCTACTTTGTCTCTAAAACTAAGAAGCAACTCTGCCACTTCTTGGATGTTCTTAGAAGACAATCACTACAGCCAGGTGCTCTGGGTTGCCCCAAAATCAGTGGCTAGAGGCAAGTCACAGTGACTAGTCCTGATGTGAGCCACAGGCAGCATGCAGCCAGCCTGCACCCTGGTTGAACCTGGTATTTGTGGGTTCAGGGCTCCACGAGCCCACAGTGATCTTGCTGTATACAGGCAGGGGTAAAATATTGGTGGCCATGAGCCTCTCTGTGGTCAGTCCACAGTAGAAAGGCTGCTTCAGGGGAGAGGAAGGGAAAAAAATAGCATAGGGCAGGGGACTAACAGTGACAGTTGGAGATGCTTGTGGTCTGGATTAATCCCATTTACTCTGATTGGGAGGCATTTAACCTTGGAGGAAAGGAACTGAGCTGCAAGCCTGGCCATTTTAGAAATGGGGAAGGCTTCCAGCCTGAAAAAGTGTCTCGGAGAGCCTCTCTACCAGGGGCTGCCTGAGCCTCCTCGGTCATCTGCTACCAGTGCTCATCTTCATCTGCTGTAGAAAGAGCTGAGCGCAAAACTCCTCCTAGCTGAATTCCTCACTGAAGTGGCAAAATCATAGTCATTACTGCTGCGTGGGGAGATGCTGCAGTGCCCTGCTCTCCAGATTATCTGTCTGGCATTGTTCATGCCATCCTCTTCACCAGAGAGCGAGAGAAGCATTCACATCATTAATTCATTTCCTAACAAGATGTCTGGCTGTCCTGACACTCCCTCCTACTCTCAGCCACCTCAAGTGGAAAGCAGAGCCCACTATAAAAATGCATCCTTAATTTCTTCTTTCACAACCTAATTTTCCTAAACTTAATTTACAAAGTAGCATTTTTACTTGAGATGATAGGTTTTGATACTAATTAGATTTTTTCCCCTCCTCCATCTGGTGGCAGCATTGTCCAGAAGCCATTTTGCAGATGCATCCAGCTCAAGAGAGATCCTGTCTCGATCAAAGATGCAGGAGGGCATCTTCATACCTTGCACACATGTTGTGTCGTACTTACCTAAGTACATCGCCCTGCCCTTCAGTAAGGCACTGCACGCTTACCTTTTTTAAATGATGCAGACCAAACACAGCTTTCAGCTCCAGCAACATTAATCTGCAGCCACCACTGGCAGCAGCTTCAGTTTTCCCAAACGTGGTTATGCATCGTGCAGCGTTTCTGCTGCTGAGCGGCTGGGGAAGTCACTTGGCAGGCAAGTTGTTCTTGCAGATAACACAAGGGAAGGAGAAGGCATCTGAGGGCTGAGTAAAGTTGTACTTGGAGCTGAGAGGCAAGTTCATGAAGGGAATGTATTTATCTGCTGGGATGGAGACCTGGTTGTAGTCACAGCTCTACACCAAGTCTTTTTTACACCTTAATTTATTTTCTGTCTTTCTCACTAGTGGTTAATTTTCCCTTTCCTCTCCTTGGGAGGCACTTTGAAAGGTGGGAGGAGGGTTTTTTCACTGTTGATTTTCCATAATAGAAGGGAAATCAGGGAGAAAGCAGAGCCTTCAGCACTAAGGTCTCCATCCGCTTCCTCCCTAGAGCAGGAGGTATGTGCTGATAGGAGACAGGAACTGGCCACCAGGGCTTGTTCTGCCTTGAAATACCAAGCAAAAACCCAAGAGCTAAGATACTGCTCCAAGTCAGCTTGCACAGCAATGCTTTGAGCTGCCCATGATCAGGTCTTTCGCAGAAGATGCACTTGACTCATTAGCATCTTTGTCTCTCTGGCTGCAGAGAGCTCACCCCTGAGGTCCTGGCCCATCTTTCCCTCATCCCGCCTCAGTTTCTCCCCTACTTGCCCCATAATAATTTCTTCCTTTGCCCACTCTGCATTTTGCCTCTTCTCACTCCTTTTCTTCACCACTACGCCCAACCACAGGGAAAATAGTAATATAAGTGAAAACCCAGGCTCTCTTTGCACATTTCCTACCCCCTTTGTCTCCTTCCCTCACCTTTTCAGGCTTCAGGCTTTCCAGACATCACCAACAAGGGTGCAGTCCCACAGTACCTGAGCAAGAAAGGCAGTGGGGTCCAGCGATGTTGAGCAGGGTCAGCCAGCAGTCCAGATCACCAGGCAGGTCCAGAGCGATGAGGCAGGTCTGCAGTCAAAGCCAGACCTAGGACACAAACCCTATAGATCAAAGAAAGGGCAAGGTCTGGCCTTAAATGCAGCTCCCAGACCAGTGAGTGTGTGGGTGGGGGCCCAAACGAGGCAGGTCAGGATAATTAGAGCCTGCTGGCACCCACAGAGCTGTAACGAGGAGTGAGTGGGATCTGGGCTCGCAGCGTGCCAAGCAGCGTCCTTGGGGCTGACGGGCAGTGCTCTGCTACCTCGGGGCTGGGCCCCTTGCTCCCTCCGCTGCTTTCAGAGCTGAGAGTCAGCCAGATGTTTGGATCTTAATGTCACCAGCCAGCATCGGAGAACAGTTGCTGTTTATTTACTAACTAGATCTGTTTTGCAGAACAGACATTAAACTTGGCCCTACTGGCACCATCAGTTTTGCTCTCTAATCTTCCTCTGTCTCTAGCAGAGAGGAAGCGGATGCTAATCTGCTTCGTCCTTCAGCTCAATGAACGTCAGGACTGGCGCCCACCCTGTCCTTACAGATCAGACGCCTGTGTGATCACGTTATCCACGTATCTGTCTGCGATCCCTCCTCTGTAACTTCTGAGCCTGTCAGCCAATGTTGACTACGCTTGACAGACATGTAGAGGCCTCACAGGCATTAAATACCTACAAGTTTAACCAAAACAGGTGGCTGAGTAGAGGAGCAAGACACATGAATGTCTTTGCTAGGGGAGAGGCTGCAATATGAGCTGAACCATGTTAGACACTGGAGAATCCATCCATACAGGGGATGAGTACAGGAACCACCAGGTCTTATTCATTTGGCTGCTTATAAAAGCTTCTGTCTGCAGCTTTTTCAGTTTTCTCAAGTCATCAGCCTTACCTCCAAGGAAATAATCCAAATTTCCGTCTGAGAGCGTGGGTAGCTTTCTCAAGGTGACTTGCAGCGAACGATAGCTTGGCCGTTGCCTCATAGCTGTTGGTCTGTAGCCGGGGAAGCGCTAGCAACCAGTGGTGATGATTTGATGTGTTAGATATATTTAATAGGCATTGCTAAAAAAAGCCATGAGCCTGTCTAGATATTGCTCTGAATCATTTGCAGCAACTCAGAGATGCCTTTTTAAAAATGCAAAGCCACTGCTTTGGCTGGACATGGCGCAGTCAACTTGGGGAGCCCTCCTGCTTCAAGGTCACTTGGAGCCAGAGGGTCCCTGCTTCCCCTCAGCAACGGAGCAGAATGAGATGGGAAGTCCCGGTTCCTCACCCAGCAGAGGCACAAGACCCTTCTTCCCATTAAGCCCAATCACCATTATACATTGCTCCCTGCTTTGTGCCCGGATGCTTTGACTGGTGCATGGACTCAGCCATCGGATGGACTGAAGCATCTGGCCTTGTCCTGCTGATCTTTGGGGCATTGAGAAAATACAGGGCAGAGCAGGACGGGCTGAACAGAGGATTTAAGGACAGGGAGTTACTCTTCAACACTTTATGCTCACAATTCAAGACTATCAAAATGTGCAGCCAGAGGAGTTTAAGCATGGGCCAGCTAAGTCTGAGAAATCGCTGTCTGGAGCCGGAGTGATGGTGTTACTCCTGATGCTCCCGGATGGTCTGATGGGCAGCAATATTCTCATTTTGCTGCTTCATGCTCAGAGCCTGGGGTTGTATTGATATAGTTCATCTTTTGGATAGACAGAAATGCCTCAAGGAACGCTGATTGTGGACGGGGCTTTCTGGCAGGAGAGGGAAGAGAAACCAAGGTTTCGTGGGGCTGATTACGATAAGCCAATGTATCATGGTGGACATAGAGAAGCCATGCTGTATCTGGGTTCTGAAAAGCTGAACATATCCCCAGGACTAGAAACGGTTTGCGCTATCTTGATTTTTCTATTTTGTAGGCAAAAAACAAAAAGGCTCAAGACAAGGGAGAGCGGAGCCATTTTCTCAGTGAGATTAAGGCACTGAGAAAGGAGCTAAAGGAACGAGAAGAAACTGCCATGGCTGCAGCCCTTACCCATGCCAGTGTTGTCCTTGCTACAAATACAGGTGCGAGATCCTCTTTTCTTTGCAGTATTTTACCTCTCTTGCCAGGACTCACGTAAACCATGTGCCCTGCAGTGCAGCATCCTGCCAGGGTAGGAGGGGGACTTAGTCTTCGTGCTCCAAGCTCCTGGGAGTTCATCAAGTTTGCTGCAAGCTCTCAGACTCCTCCACAGTGGGCTTCTCCCTGCTTACACTCTGGCACATGATGTTGTTGTTTCGCAAAGAATATGGGTCTAGAATTTGGTGTGAGCCAACGTGGCCCATCTTTGTTAGTTCTGAGCTTTCAGTGAGTAAACAATTGCTACTGTAGGTGTGCAATCTGCTTATTGATTTCATAAGTCACATGGAATTACTTTCCTGCTTGGATAATTTCCATGACTGATCGAATACAGCACATGTTTCCATAGCCTGGTCTCAGTCTGCATGTATTTGGTTAGTTCTGTAACTCACCCAAGTGGTGTGAACGACGTGGGATTTAGGGAACGGGTCCAGGTATTCGTCGGGCAGCGCGTGGAGGCACACCTGCATCTGCAAGTAGGAAAGTAATACCCTAGCAATCAAAGGGGAACATAAGCGCTTGAAGTTTAACATGTGCTAAAGTGCTTTTCTAGATCAGATGTATAATACTCCAGGGCCCACTTACAATCTTCAGATTTGGTTGCTCGGGGATTATTTGCTGAAGGGAAACATCAATAATTTTAGATCATAAAAAAGAACCTCGTGGGGCATTCACAAGTTACTAGTGTGAAGGTTAAAGGAAAGATAAATCCTTCCAGTGCGTTATTTGCTGGGAATTGGCCTCTCACTTCTTTTAACTTTGCCTGAAAAAACAGGGGGAGGTTTCCTTTTTTCAGTAAAACTGGTATTTTGTGCTGACCGTTGTGTTGATCAGATGTGATTTTTCTCCTGGGACGCTGGGGCTTGCTAGCCAGTGTGGAGGTCTGTGCAGTTCTGCTTCAGCAAAAGGTGGTGGACAAACGAGGGGTTTGGATTGTATATTTTTCTCAGTTAAGCAATCTTGGTATTTGTCTGAAACCACGTAGTTTGATGGGAATTATAATTTATGCAAGCCAAAGTGCTCTGTTGCTAGGTTCAGCAGAGAGAGAGTTTTATCATGGCAACACACAGGGACACCAGTGACCTTTAGTTAATGGGAGTTCAATTGACTCGAGTCGAGCTGCAAGGCTGTAAGGGAAGAAAACCATCTGCACAGCTGCATGCCATGCTGGAACAGTCTTTTTTAGATAGGGAGAACCTTTCTACTTTTTTCCTTTCACCTTCAGCATGGCAAAATTGCAAAAGTCAACTTCAAACTCTATGCCTCTTGTTACCAGAGTGAGTTCGTATAGGCTGGAAAAAAAAATTCTGAAGGAAAACACAGTGTCTCAGTTGACAAACTGTAACATCTGAACTGGTGCAAAGCTGTAGAGGCAGCAGGATTTACAGTGGCAAAGCAAAGTCACCCCTGATCAGAGCTGCTTTCAGAACTCCACTGCGATAGCACAGGAGCTTTTGAAAAAACATTTCTGTGAACGCCGTGAAGAAAAATCTCCTTGTCTGGCATGCTGGCTTCCTAATCCTCCTCTCCTCCTTTTGCATCCCTTTTTCTTACGAATTGCAGTGATATTTTTGATGCCTCTGAAATTCACAGTACTGATCAGTGCGTGGATCAATATCGGTTCATGGCTGGATTACACTAGGACGTGCGTAAGGGTTCTTCGTTTGACACTACAAATGGACGTCTGATGTAAAAAACCAGCCCTTGCCGTGGCTGGCCGAGTACGGTCTCCTGTGCTTTCCCTTCTCCCGGTGCCGGGGGGAAGGACGGAGCAGCACAGCCGGGGTCGGCGGGGCAGGGCAGTCAGGGTCTCAGCTGCTCTTTCCCTGGCGGGGTGTCCCCCGCTGTACCAGGCAAGGCGACTCTCCAGTCCGTCCTCCTTTCAGTGTTGGGTGGTGAGAAGTTTTGTTTGCATTTGAGGGCAGAAGGAAAGTGGGTGTTCATTAGTGCTTTTGCTCTGCTCCTGCTCTGGGTGAATATTCGAGCATATTGTTCTGTTTGTCAGCTGGGTTTCACTGTTGTTTTCAAAGATACTTGGAAGCTTTTGGGCCCAGATGCCAGGGCAAAAAAGGACAAACAGAAATTGGCAAAACCAATTCTGACGTATACATATAAATGTATATGTATTTGGCACGGACTACAGAGGTGAATTTCTAAATCTCTGCGAAGAAACATCACTTTACCTGCCTCCCTCAACCACAATTAAAGCGTGTGTGGTTTGTTTTAAAAACAGGTTGCTTGCTCTTCTGTGCTTCCCTGCTAAGCTGTGCACCTTCTCCTTTGTTTAGGTGCTTCCTCTGACGGCCCGCTGAAGCTGCTTCCTGAAAACCACTTTGATCTGGTGGTGATAGATGAGTGTGCTCAGGCCCTGGAAGCCAGCTGCTGGATACCTCTGCTGAAGGCTCCCAAGTGCATCCTGGCCGGGGATCACAAGCAGCTTCCCCCCACCATCATCTCTCACAAGTAAGGAGCGGTTCGCGGTCCCGGGTCCTCCTCTGATCTGTGCAGCCAAACGCTTCTGAATGCCTCGAGTGTCAAGAGATTTCATTAATGTGGGTTATTTATTGGTATCCCCCGTGAGCTGGGTTTGGTCACACTGCCAGAATTACGTCAGACCTGTTTTACTGATAGCCACCGCTTAAAGTTTAATGCGGCTCCATCTGAGCAGGCTTTCTTATCGCACGAAGACGCGTCAGTTGGTTGTTTTACCTGCTGCTGAGCGAGCCCCATAATAGCAAAGCGTGTGTAGTCAGCGTGGCGCTGGAGAGTTGCCTTTTGTGCTGAAGAGTGCCTGCGGGGCAACTGCTCCAGGGCTTGCAAGGGTTTTGAGTTTGCAGACAGGGAGCAATCTGACGGGCAGCCTTCGGCCCCGCTCTGGAGATGCTGGGAATTCTCAAAGGTGTGTGCACCTTGCCTGTGAGGCTCTCATCCGTGCGGGAGCAGAGACGCGGCCTGCAGGATTGATTGAGTTTTGTAGGAACAACCTTAGGTGGGTTACCGTGGTAGAGCTGCTAAAGCAAACCTCAGGAACAGAAGGTGATTCTGTACCGAATCCTGGCCGTTCGCAGTGGGAATACCTGCTCACACGGTGACAGGGAGCTGTCTGCCTGTGAAACACTGCCGTGCCCATTGTGTAGCTGTTCTTTAAGCTGCATCCGGGGCCCAGTGCAGCAGCTAGAGTCCCAGTCTTCTCCGAGGTTGCCTTTTGTCCTTGTCCACATTCACTCAGGAGTTGTGTGCCCGCAACAGAGAGGGTCCTCTGCAGAAAAAGCAGGGCAGACAGGGAGGGTGAGTGCAACGAGGCAGGAAGAACGAGCAGAAACTCATGGCAAACTGCGTTTCGGGGAGATCTGTTGCACTGGGAACGTCAGAGGTAGCTCTGCAGCATCATGGAAGCAGCTCTGCTCAGAAAGCCTTTGTAGCGGCGTGGGGCCCTTCCACTCGCTGCCGTGGCCTCTGCGCAAGATGAACGGCGTGAAATCAGGGGGTCCTGTCCTGGCTGGTGCTGCTGCGGGACTGCCGCTTGCGTTCAGTGTGCTTGTCTGCATCCTCCCCTCGGCCACCTGAAACGTGCCCCGGCTCCAAAGGGTTCGATGCCTCGAGCTTGCGTTGTTTGCTTTGGTTTTTCTCTTTAGTGAGAAGGAGTACTTACGCTAGGTGCTACTATTGGACTACTCAAAATTGTGTATATTTTGATAGCTGTTTTTCCCGAGAGACATGTCATCGGCAGAGATATTTTTTCAATTCCGCTTGCTTAGCAGCACTGTGTTTGAATTCTTCGTTTTCTCTGTTATGCAAAGTAATTTTCAGAGTGGTTAGAAAAGTTGTTCAAAAACAGTTTAAAACAATCACATCAGCCATTCCAACTAGTAAAGTGGTAAGCAAACAGAAGGTGAACAAAACAGAGACACAAATCCTGTTTTCACTGACCAGTATTTATATACAAGCTCTAAAATGTTTGTTTTTAAATCCTGTTTTCACTGACCAGTATTTATGTACAAGCTCTAAAACGTTTGGTTTTAAATCCTGTTTTCACTGACCAGTATTTATATACAAACTCTAAAATGTTTGTTTTTAAGAAAGATAATCTGTTTTTCTACATGAGGTTTCCTTGCACCTGGCAAGAAGCGTGGCCTGGTTTACCTCCTCTTTGCTGACTGCAGGCTTTGTAGAGTGAACTCAGGCTCGTACTCAGTTTAATCCAAGTCTTCTCTTCCCTTTATTAAATTCTGCTTCTGTGGTTCCACATTTATTTACCGTATTAACGTGGGAGTTGGCCCACCGAGATGCTGCATTATCATACACACCACAGTGGTTCTAAAAGCTCACAATACCTACAACATGCATATTAAGAACAATTAGTTTGTGGAGAAGATCTGTGGCTAGTGTAAATTGCCTGTGCTTCGAGGGGGATGCTCCAAATAGTACTGGGGAGCCTTCGAGTTGTTTAAAATGTAAATGTGTGCATGTTCATCTAGCTCTAGATCTGCAATTACTGAACCGTTGTTGTGCAGAAGCAGAGAAATAGGGCTGGCTTCATAAACTTTCTCTCCTGCTTCCACAAAGTAATGAGCAAGATACGTATCTCTAATCGCACTTGAATTTTGAACAGGGGAAATGAAATCCAAGGGCGGCAGCGGCTCATAGCAGGTGGCTAAGAGATGGTGCAAATAACGTTAAGGCGCTGTATCATCTCCTCATTTTACCATCAGCGGAGGCAGAAATGCCTGTTGTTTTGCAGATCTTGGCAGGTGATAAGCACACTCCTCCGCTGTCTGGCGGAGGTATCTAGGCTGCTGAATTGCACAAAGCCTGTCCAGAACCCCCTACCCTTCTTGTCTCGCTGTTTATTTACTGTGGTTTTCCCCATCTATAAACTGGGAATAAATAATTTACCTCCATGCGGAAGCTGAATGGCTAGCCAAGGCTGGGGAGCTGGAGAGAGGCTGTAATCCGTGCTGGGCCGACAGATGTTGTTAGCCTAGGGCGGGAGGAAGCAGTCACGGGCTAGTTGGGGGCTAGAGCCTCCTTGCTTTCGTTAGTAGGGAATTGCTTTAATCTGGAGTCAGATAATAACACTGTTCCCAGTAGAGAAGAACTCCTGTCCTGATGTGCAAGGTACTTTTTGGAGTAAGTATCTGGTTACTAGCAAGAAGAAATTCACGGTTTGGTCCTTCTAATTTAAGGTTTATCATTCTTTTCTTTAAGTGATGCGTAAGGCTCATCTTCTCCACCAGAGAAATTGTAAGACAGCTGCATAATGCCCCAGTCTTCGTGCTGTCCTCGGCCAGCAGGATTCATCTCGACTGCCATTCTGAGCAGTGGCACTGGTTTGAGATTTTCGCTCCTCTCTCTGCTTGTGCCAACAGTGGGTGAATGGGTCTAACGCTCAGCTCATGTCAGTTTTCGCCCCTCTTTGAAATGAAGCAGATTTTCTTCAGGAGAGCTCCAAAAACATCATACCTGGCTGATGCCAGGAGCCTTGGCTGGTGCTGCATCATGGAGTCCACAGCAAAAAGCTCCTTACTGGTAGGACCCATCTGCTGCAGGTCTCCTGGATCTCCTCCTCGTCCTGCTTGAGGAGTTGTGCTTTTCTCTCCCTCAGTTTTGAGTTCATTTGACTTTGTGGTGGAAAGCTGCCACTAGTCTGCATCTCTCCTGTGGTCACAGGTGACTGTAAGGTCCTCTTTCTCCATGAGAAACACCGGTTTGCTCCTTAGATCCTATGGGTATGACTTGGACCAAGCTTTTTGTCCTTGCTGTTCCCATTGATTTCTTTAAAAAGAGCTTGACAGTTTTGTTGTGCATTTTGCATGTTTTCTTTCCATGTTTTTAAAACCTCAGCTGCACAAAGAACTCGTCTTTGTAAAATTAAGAGAGTGTGGGTAGCATTCAGATCTTCTGGCTCTTCAGCCTTGGCAGGGTGACCAACTGTGCAGGGAAGTCAGTTGTCAGGTCCGCTCCCGTCTCTTGGGGGGTAATCGCTTTTGGACGAGAAACCTTAGGGATGTTTAAACACTGTGTCACTCTGCCCTTCCTGAAGTTCAAGAGATTTAAAATAAAATAGAGCAGAGAGAATGTGTGTCTGAATCAACAGTGTTAACAGATTTATATCTCGGCCTGGCTTACCAGTAAATTATGATCCAAAAAACTTGCTACATTAAACAAAATTATTGCTCAAGGCATCAGCAGGTCCGCGACCCAGGTGCTGGTCAGACAAGACACCAGTCACCAGAGCTCAGCCTTGCAGACAGCTGCCCTCTGGAAGATAAAGTGCAAAAAGCCAAGCTGACTTCAGCTTGCTTGGAAGAATTATGGGCTGTGCTCCCAAACGCTGCGGCTCTCCAGGCAAGTCTCTGTTCTAGCCCAAAAGGCAAAGCTGCTGCGATGCTGCTGCCTGTGCCAGCCCGTCTTCTCCCAGTGCCCCAGGTAACTCTTGAAACCTATTAGCTAACGTGAAGCAAATCCATCAAAGTGTGAAAGTCTGGGAGATCTTCAACTCTGTAAAAATAGATAACAAAGCCGAGCCCTGAGTTTGTTCCTGCACTCAGGGGAAAGCCATCGTGTGAACTCGGCCAGAGCAGTGGCTACAAGAGAAGCCACACAGGAGGGAACCAGGGAGAACCCAGCTTTCTGTGTTTGTTGTTGGAGTATGTCAGTTTAGCCCTGGGAGACTCCAGCTGATGTCCTGCTGTGTTAGGCATGGTGTGTATAGTGAGAGATGGTCCCTGTTATGATCTGAATAAACAGCGTGAAGAGGGAAGAAGGATTACTCTCCCCATTTCATCCCACGTCTTACAGGAAACCTGTGGTGGCTTCTAGGACTGAGCAAGGTGTCTTGAACGCCAGCCTGGGGTTTGTCTGCAAGTCCATCTGTCCTGTCTTTCCCCTCACTTCTAAAGGCTGACATCTTGTTAAGTAAAATTATTCAAAACTGGGTATTTTCAAGCTTTGCCCATTGCTCAGGTGGCTGACAGTTGGAAGACTGAGAATGCAGGAAAACAAGTGGAAAATAAAGCTTTTTGAGCTCTGTATGGCTTTACCTTTCATCTCAGAGGGAGCCCTTGGTAGCAGCCCCGCAGGTATTAATCGCAGATGGGTGCACTGGTGGGTGTGAACTGTACGGACAGAAATTGGAGTGGGTGTTCATCAGGCAGGCACTGCTCTGGGCCCTTCCCCTCTAGTCCCAGCCTCTGTTTGGGACCAGCAAAGTTTCCCCCCTCCTCTTTCCAGATGACCAGCATGTCCCTCAACGCTGCTGGCTCTGCGGCGCAGAGGGCTCTCCGACAGACCCTTTGGATCTGCAGAGGGTTTAAATAGCGCCATGCAGAGTATTTGTCCTGTCGAAAATACCTGGGATGACATGTGTTATCCTGGTAGGAAGCAAAACTGCCTCATGCCGAACAAAAAGAGTTTCTTTCTGTCAAGCTCTGTTGTTGTCTAGTGAAACCCCCAGCCAGCCTGTGACGGAGAAGACGTGCGGTGAGGTCCAGCTGGAGCGGCTGACAGTTTGGCTCAATAACCTCCTAATTAAATGCAAAAGCTAACAAATTTTGATCAATTAGAACAACTTATTTTGAGAAATCCAATTACTTTTCAGATAAACGCCTTTAAAAATTATTAGCTCTTTTCCTTGCAGATCTGAGCTCTGGCCTTGTTTTTAATTGCTGCCCAAGTAAAAGCATTTGCTGTATTGAACGAGGCACATGGCGCAGCTTTCCTCTTGCCAGCCCCCTCGCCCTGCGCGAGGCAAATAAAGCAGACGCTGGAGAGCACCGCTTTGCGCTTTTCGCAGTCCCTGCAGGCTGTGAGATGCAACACAAAGGCAGATTCCTTCTACCTCCATCTTGTTAGGTGTTTCCAGAGATCTAATTAAGGCACCGAATCACCTGCCATCTCCTCTTCGGTTAATGGAAAACGATAAGCTGTTTCCAGGGATGATTCATGCAGAGGACTCAGACCCTTCCGCCTACCTTCCCCTTCTCCTCCATTGATGACAGCAGACCCGAAGTGGGTGGACTTCTATTTTCGGGGCCTCAGTGAAGGGTCTAAAGTTAGCCGGGATGAATCTGGGCTGACAGAAGGATCGTCTGTTACTACAGTACGTGAAGTCAGTCCCGCTTAAGCGGGAAGCCTGCGTTAAACAGGAATGCTTTGTAGGAGCCATACTGCAAGTGCCGTCAGACAGCGAGGCTTCCACGCGGCTTGTGCTCAGCCAGGGAGCCGGGCCCTCTCTGGTGTAACCACCTTCTTGTTACCTGCTTTTTCCTCCATCGATTCAGCGCTAATCAGTTATTATCATCAGGTTTTTTTCCACTTGAGGCTAAGGGGGTTCTGGTGGCGGGTCTGAAGGGTGCTCCTCTTTCTTGCTTTTTGACACACCTGGAGTTATCTCAGGGCGCAGAGGGTGTCCCCACACATACCTGTTACAGTTCATTCACCTACGTCTCGTCCGTGCTGGCTGTGTTCCTTCTGAAAGGCCTCCCAGCGATGGCAGATGCCAGTCCCCTGCTGTTCCCCTCTCGGCACCCTGCTCCAAAGCTCACGGACATCAGCTTCAAGCCTCCTGCTGGGTTTTGGCCCGGTCCCAGGGGGCATCTCAACGCCAGGACCCTTTCTGCCATCCAACAGGAACATTTGCTTTTCCTTGTTTTCATTTCAGTCCTCATTCCATCCTTTTCTGACATCCTAATTAATTTGTCTTCACATCAGGGCTTTGATTTGTTAATTTGTTTTTACACTCTTCAGATATCTGCAGATACTTGTCAGACCTCTTTCTCTCAACTAGTTCCTTAGACAAGCATGGGGATATGTTGCCATCTTGTTTGTTAGCAGTCAGTCCGGATGTCTCCGCCATTCCAAATCCACGTGCTGGTCCTCCGTGCTCCGTAGTTTGCTGATTTGCATGTCAGGTCCAAATGGATTTGCTTTCGCTTTGTCACTGAAGAGCAAGTGCCAGGCCTTGGTTTCCTTTGGTAACCTCCACAGCTGGAGGAACAAGCTACCGTCCTCCATCATATTTGCAAGGATTAAAAAAAATCCACAATATCCAGAGAAAGGGGGAGTTCTGCACAGCCTCACTTACTACTACTACATCTATTTGTGAGACCTCTTAAACCTACCCCAGGATAGAAAAGGCCAGAGCACAAAGCAGAGGACAGCTAATACTTTGCATGTCCACAACAGCCTCAGTGTTGACATCCAAGAGCACAACGCAGAGCTCTTGAGGTGGGAAAACACAGTGGCATCCTTCTCCAGACTTGCTGTCCGAATTCGGTGGCATACAGCAGAGATCAGAGTCGCACCAGCGTCTCTCCTGGGGAGGAGACCAGCTATCCAGAGGATGAATAAGAAGAGATAACGTGACTGAGGGCACAGCTCCATCCCTCCGTGGGAAACGCTTCCCTTTGTTCCCCCTGGTAACGATGATTCTTGACATCTACGCGGCAGGCTGACTCCTCACACCCAGCCCGTAAAGGATATTTCACACCGTGGTGGGCAAAAAAGCCTTTGAAATATTTGGTTCCACTTGGCTACCGCTATCCCCGTTAACATGTAGCATTTCTTCCCAGAGCTGGAGGAGGAAGCCTTACCTGTGAAGAGCGGCAGGGCCTCATCCTCCCTCGCCAGGATCTATCCTGGTACCCCCGCTCCCTCCCCGGGAAGGCGCGCTGGAGCAAAGTACGGCCTTTTCCTGCGTGTGAAGTGAGGTGAAACCAGGTTAGCAGCAAATACCGGCTGCTGTGGCTTGCTTCAGTGATTTTAGCTTTCCTAGCATTACTTTAGGTACTTTAAAGTAGATACTCCTGAGCATCGGGTGTGTGATTCTGTCTGTCCAACCTCCTATCCCAATTTAATTTCTCTAAAGCAATTGATACTTAAAATGCTTTTGCTCAGTGCTCTTCTGATTTTGTTGGCAAAGAAATCAACCATTGCAGGAATTAACTGAGCGGTAAAATAATAGGAAATTTATTAACAGGTGAAATATTCACAATAATATCCTCATTATTAATTCAACATATAACCTTATGTAGATCCCTGCGGTGGAAACTGTGCTGTTAGCGTATAGAAGAGCACTATTTCTAAGGCTTGCTGTGAGGTTTAATGCCTCCCCCACGCTTTGCTGTATATCATTACAAGAAACACTTTGGAATATTTGTTGTTAAAAACCACCAGGGTTTTCCTGCCAGTTCTGCATGAAAATCAGTTTCAGGCTCGCTCTTAGATTTGTGAGAATTTGTGAGCTGAGGGAGGGGAGTAAAGGCCAAAAGCAAACGGAGGTACCTTTGGTCGGTAAGGCTGGTAAGCTTGCTGCATCCCCTTAGGACTTCGAGAGCACCTTATTTTGGTATCCCTCCCTTCTCACTTGAGTCGCCTGACGTGGCTTACACAGCAGCAAAGACCAGGAACAGCGTCGTCATCATCAGGGCACGGTCCCGCGGGGTCTGAGCGGAGCCGGGGCTGGTAGTGGGGTTCAGCAACAGCTCCAGCAAGCTCCAAACCAGGTCTGGGGTCCCATCAGGAGGCAGGCTAGAAACAAAGCCACGACACGGGTCCAGGATCCATCTAGAAGATACAGCTAAGGACAGGATCAAAGTGACCTGCAACCCAGATCCAAGGTCCATGGATCTCTCCATCCAGGAGGCAGAGCTGGGACGTGACTCAGGCAGGGACTGAAGGGCCAGTGCTGAGCTTAAATGGGGCCCGTGGGCAGAGGGCGTGGGTCCCAGGTGAGGCTGGTCAGGGCACTTAAAGCCTCCTGTGCCCTCTTGGCCCTGAGAGCCAGGTCACCTCCGGGCAGCTCAGCGTGTCACCTGCTGTCTCGTTAGCCTGTCAGGAGGAGACGGCTGGAGGGAGGAACCAGAAGCACTTTTATCTTAGCGATAGCGGTCACTGTCACTGGAACGAGCTCCCCAGCCCCACGTCCTGCTCTTTCCCCTCACCCCACCTCATCCCCTTCCCCTCCCGAAAACCCAGCCCTCCTCTGGCAGACTGCTGTTCACCCGCGCCTTCCTTTGCTCCCCTGCTCTCAGCTGGGGGCCTAAGGATCTCCGTAAGTACACGCCAGTAGCAGCACTGGGGCTGGGCAGCTGTAAAGGCGTCATGGTCAACTTCAGCGTGGTTCATGGTCAGCAGCAAAATGCGCAGCACAGCTGGAAAACTCTCTTGTGTAAAGCACAATCTCCTTATTGCAAGCCTGCCAACCCTCCTCCTGGCTGCTGAGCCTGTAGGTGACGTTCAATACTTGTTAACATTACAACAGCCTTTGAAAAAGCAGCGCTGTCTCCGAAGCCCTGCAGTTGCATCCATGCACAGTTTATGACCCCTTTTTTTCCCCTGTGTGCTGCATTCTGTGATTTAGCAAGAAGGAGGGCTAATGAGACTCAACTTCTCGGAAAGATCTACCCTCAGTTTTCCCTTCTGCAGTTTTAATGAATTTGCAGTCTCTTGTTATATTTACCAAGCGCCCCGTTGTTAACATGACAGGGCTGGCCAGTACAGCAAACAAGACGCTTGCTGTGGTGCCATGTAGTAATGCAATGCTTCCCACGGCAGTAATTGGATGCATGCTGTGCCCCTTAGCCTTGATGGAAATACTGTTCTCTATCATCATTTCGTCCTCTTTGTTCTCGTTCATTGTGTTCTGGTAGCAAGCAGAACCCCTCACCATGAACCGCGGTCTTGTACAAGGCGCTGGATGTGCAGTATGAAAAAAGTCTTTATGCTCTGAATTGCTCAAAATGCAAAATCAAAGTACAGCAATTCTTGTCCTTCTTCCTCAGACAGTACCATTAGGTGATGCTGCTAACAAACCCTTTCTGTACGGCGAAGAGAAAGCAATTAGGCTCCTGAAAGGCTTATTTCATTAGGAGCTTTATTAATTTGTGTCACAGATATAAGTACGGGGCCTTTGCCAGAAGTGATGGAGTGTTGGTTTTCTTAATGGGTAATAAAGCCATAAGCGCTGAAATGCATTAGCGCGTTAGTCTGGGGTGAGCGGCCAAGGAGTAATGAGAACGCTTGAGCCACAAGCGTCTCGATAAAACATTAGCAAGGTCTGGCTGTGTTGACACCAAGCGTTTCAAGATTTGGGGTCGAGCTCTGATCCCAATTCATTAGATGATTCTGGTACCGTTGCTGAGCTCGCAGTAACGTGAGCGTAATGTTACACTGACAGAGGCAGTATCCAGAGCTCGTTATGAGCAGTGTGACTAAGGATGTTGATGGTATGAGTTTACAGGTCAAGAGGTTTTTGTTCTGGAGCTGTTTCCCCAAGCAGAGATCTTGGGCATCCTCGCTCATCTTGTTCCAACCACACTGAGCAGATCTGGGTGTGAGGCGCGACTGCTGCAGGCAGGGATAGCCGATACCGCTTGCGTTACGGTGGCAACGCCCCTAGGTATTTCCCTACGGGGAGAGGGAAGCAGGCATCTCTCCGCCCTGGCGTGTTCAAGCTGATGGGATCTCCGTGCAAGGCAGAAGGCTCTCCCTGAAGGTCTTCACCCTCTTGGGGAGCCTATGCTGAAAGGTAACGCTTGGGACCCAGCAGCCTTCTCCTGCTCGCTTTCCACTGTTGGTTCCCAAGTGAAACAGAGCAGGAAGGCCTGGGAGATAACGCCATCCCAGTGGAGCCGCAGGAGGGTGCTGAGCAGGGTCCCGAGTGGCATTGCAGGTTCTGCGATGGCATTGCGACTTAACCCCGTTAGCACTGAGCAGCGCTGCGTTCGGTTCCAGCTGCAGCACTGCTGGGGCTGCAGCTGTAGTGAGATGCTGATTCTTCAGTCCAAAGAGGGTTACCTCTGTACCTTAGCTCATCACTGCAGCTCAGACAGCTAGACTCCACTTCTGACTTGCTTCTCCCATGCAGGGCTGCTGCCAAGGGCCTTTCACTCAGCTTGATGGAGCGTCTCATCGAGACGTACGGGGAGAAGATTGTGAAGATGCTGACGGTGCAGTACCGAATGCACCAGGCCATCATGCAGTGGGCTTCCTGGGAGATGTACAGCGGCCGGCTCACCGCTCACCCATCAGTAGCCCAGCATTTGCTCAAGTAAGTGACTCGCTCTTCACTGGTACATCAGCAGAGACATCTTTTTCATCCCAGCGCATGCAGGGTTTGTCCCTTCCCTGTGATGGGTTTCCCATTCCTCCTGGCCCTGCGACAGCATTTCTGTGTCATCCTTTATTTCATCAAGGAAACATTAGTCAGGGAGGGGGCGTCCTTTTTTCTATGTAACAAGAAGTCATGCAGAGTTATCATCTTCCGTGTCCTCCTTTGGTACGATAAGCAAGAAAATAAAATCCCCTCGCACGTGGTGAGAATATATGAAGGCGTGAGCTGCAGCGGGCATACCCCAGGCAGTGTCCCTCTATCTCAAGCTCCCGCTGAGGGTAGGACCAGACACCAGTCTTGTCTTGTGTTTCCACATGTCCAGGTGATTATGAGGGCCAGCGTGTGCCCCATCTTCGGTCCCAACATCGACATCAGAAAGATCAGAAAGCAAGATTCCCTTTCCAGCTTGGATAGTTTTCCTGCCAGGACTGCACCTGAGGCAGGTCCGATGGCATCGGATCCATTCCTTGTCTGCCGTGGTTTCCCTTTTCTTTGCTAATTTAAAGGAAGTGACTGGCATTTCATTTCCATTGCACCCTGGGACAGACAGTTGTTTGCCAACACACGCTGTGACTGTCAATAATTGCTGCTTTTTAAAATTGCAGTCAGTGCGGTTCTGGGAGGCGGATGGGAAAACATTCATTCTCTCTGTTGGACTTGCAGAAGCAAGAAATATCACAGTGCTTGTCTGCATGATGCTTTCGTATTTTTAGCAATACTTTTTTTAAATGCAAATATTTAGGCATCGGAAAAACTGATATTCCCCTAGAATCTCTCCATTTCATAGCAGATCCAGTTTTGGACAGAGATAGCTGGAGAGGCCATTTTATCATACTTGTTTCAAAATAATCTTGCTTGTGAACAGTGCGAACAATACTGCCTGGGTGGGAAGAGCAAGCTTTGTGTTCAGGACAGCCCCGGCACCCTCATCTACATCCGCCGCAGCCAGCACGGGGATTTCTGCTTGTGTCAGCATGCTCTGCATTAAGGCTTCAGGGCTATCGAGGCTTCAGCTCAACTTACGCCAGTGAAGCTATGCTGACTTCTCTCTTGGTTTATATACACATTTGGGTATACGTATGTAATTTTAGGGGTGAGTGTGGTGGGTTCTATAGGTAAGAGTAGGCAAGGCCGGTTCGTTATTGCCAGGAGGAGCTCCGCTGAGATGGACGGGACTCATCAGCAATGTTTTAGCCATACGGATCTAATTCCAGGATCGGTGCTGTACAAAACCCTCTTCTCAATTGTTCTTGTTCCTTGCCATGCCTTTTTTTCCATTTAACTTTGCATATTAAAAATAGCAACTAGTGAAGAACCCCAGGCAAAATGGTTTGAAGCTATTAAAATAGGAAACCAATTGAAAAGTTGAAGTTAGGCGACTTTGTTATTCTGATGAGCTGGTTTATTTTTATAGCCAATGAAGGAGTGAATGTTTTTCTTTCCAGTCCACAGTGCAGCTTAGTCTCCTGCTCAGGGCTTTTTCCTACAGACGCTGGTTTCTAAACTCATAATCAAAGCTGCCAGTCCCCAGCCCTGCTGACACATCGCCTGACTACAGCAATCCTCAGCTCAGGCACTGGACCCTGTAAAGTTTCTGTGCTTCTGTAGAAGACCGGGTAACGCAGGGGCTTGATATTGGACCGTGATCTCCTCGTGTCTGGGATGCTAGTACAAATTCCTTCGTGATATTTGTGAGCATCTCATGTCTTTTGTTGGCTTAGGCCAAATGATTTGCTTAATCCCTTGCCTGAGCAAGAAATAAGTAAGTTTTATGCTCTGATAGTTCGAGGAAAAGCTCTCCTCTACGCAGAAGCAGCCTAGGGAAGCGGAAGGCTGGCGAGTGCCCACAGGAGCTACCTGCTCATACTGGAAAGCCGCCAAAGCCCGGGCTGCAGCTGCAATTGCAGCAACAGCATCTGACAAACACCGGGTCTGTAGCTTTTTGTTCCCTCCTTCCTAAGGGCTGGTGGGTGATGGGCGAGGAGCCTGAAGAGTCCCCGTGCACAGTGCAAGGAGGGGGATCTCCGTCGCTGCTGAAAGCGTTTTGAGGTCTTCCTTTGAAGAAAGATCTGACTGGGGTGATCCAGACCATAGCCCCCGCCACACCTCTGGCACTGGCAGAGCCAGCCCACATGGCTGTATTCTAGCCGTGAATTTACAATGGCCTCCGTGCCGTTTTGAGAGGTGAAGCTTCAAGAAGCATGTCCCAGTCTTGAGATGTGCGGCTGGGAGGAGGTCCAGGCACAAACACCTTCTGCTGCAAATTGTGGCAGGGAGTTTTTGGTCCAACGGAACTTGTAAAGCCTGATACCCGTGGGCGTTCATTCAGAGCAACTCTCCAGGGTATAATCCCAATGTCTGATAGTAAGGCTGCACTCCCACCGCAACCTTTCCCTGAGCAGCACTGTTGATGCAAGTCTCATCTCCTTTACCTGAGGCACAGAGACTGGTCTTCGGAAGAAGCGCAGTTCTGCTCCGAACAACTTCATGTTTCCTTACCAACTTTTGCTCTGACATGGGAGGCGCTTGGGAACTCTCGGTCTGTGATCTGTTAGAGATTTCTGCAGCACCATCTTTTCTCAAGAAAAGGAAACTTTGCAGGGGCAGAGTATTTCCAAGGGAGCAAAACCTTCTTCCCAAATTTCCCTTCCTTCTGAAACGGGTGACGAAGCACATCAGAAACCCCCGCACATCTCCAGAATTAAGTCAGGGAGCCTGCAAGCAGTATTTTTCACATTCAAAATTTGTGACTCAGTCTGTGAGAAGATGGTTTGCAAATCACCAGCCGTTCCTGCTGTCAGTTTTTATCCAAGTACAGTATCAGGTGTCCCTTCCCTTAGCACTTTTTTTGGGCTAACACCACCTCGCTGATGGGGAATATGGGGGAACCCCCCCCAGTAGTGTGAGACCTGGAAGATGCTCAGAAGCCAGAATGCCCCTGGGTTGCGACGTGCAACACACCCAGCTGGGATCACCTCCTCCCAGACAAAGCACAGGGTGCCTGGGTGCTGCAGGGATAACCTGGTTTGTCATCACAGACCAAGAATCTCTCCAGGAACGAAAATCCATCTGTGCAGCTTGGGCTGGTTTGCAGCAGGTGGGAGACGTGCCTTTCCCCTTCATCCTGAAGGGATAGCAAAGCACCGGACAGCTTTTCTGCAAGGCAACAGCCCGTTCTGCTGCAATCTCCCTGCCTTAGAAGAGCATGAATTCTTCTGTCTCCTGAAAAATTTATGTAGATAATTACCCCTCTAAAGCGACATTCCCGGGGTCAAGATTTTTCCTGGCACTGAGAGATGCTGCAAGGGCTTTCACAGTGGCCACTGGAAGTAGGCAAAGAATCAGGATTGTCTGCATGGAGAACTTGCCTTTTGCTCAAAGGCTTTTGTCTGCACAGATGTGGACAGTGGCAGGACAGTAAGCGGGGCAGGTCTAAAGGAGATGGGAAGCCTGTTAGGTTTGACGTTACAAAGGGAGGGAGATAAACCTGTCGTACCCTCCACAGGGGAGGAAACGCTCTAACGGGGAACTGGAGGTGGCCCTGCTCTGGAGGGGATCATGGAAAGTAAAGCTGGTTGCTAGTCCCTGCAGTCCTTGAAATGAGGAAGGTACCTTGTGTCTCCGTTTGAACCCAGTCGCTGGGCTGAGGCAGTCAGTCCCCAAAGCCAGGGGAAGAGCTCTTCCTCTGGGCTCTGCTTCGCCCTAGGGCTGGGGAAGGTGCATCCGGGGCTCTTCTGCTCCCTGTCACAGCTGCACCGACGGCCGTACCTTCCCAGCCGTGCATTACAACAGCAATAGCTTCAGACAGGAGAAAAAGGAGTTTCAGTCGGAGAGGAGACTTTTGTTGTCAATGGAGTGAGTAATGTCCAGAGTCCATGGGAAGCGAGGGCCGTCGGTGGCATACAAATGCAGAGGAACAGACGCGCAGTGCCGGGAGTCCTGGGAAGGAGAGGCTGCAGCTGGGGGCTTGCCTTGAACTGGAAACTGCCTTCGCCCTCGCTTCCCTGCCTGTCATTTGGAGGTAATCCTCCTTTTGGGTGGCTTGCCATCTGCCTTGTTTATCTGCAGACTCTCCGGAGTCCCAGCTCTCCATGATTTGTACATGATGTGCAGTAACACGTTGTTGTTTCAGCGCTCTCCTGCCGTCTCCAGGCTTTCCGTTCCTGCCCTCCATCGCCTGTCCTCTTCCTAGGCTGCGAATTCAGCTAGCAACTTCCTTGGGTATTAAAATATGGTTTATTCATATTTTTTTTGAATGCAGCAGCTTTAGATGTAGGAATGATGTGAAAACCCAATTCCTCTGTGGTTCCTTGTGCTGTGCTTTCTTCTCTTGCCCGACAGCACTGCTGTCAAATCTCTGGTAATACTTCAGGCACTCCTTCTCTCTTCTCAACACCCTAAAAAGCAGAAAGCAGCTGCCACATCTCCCTAGGTCTGCGTATCTTTCCTGTTTGAGACTGTTTAAGCGAGACACTAACACCCACACACTGTACCCTTGCCTTGCAATAACTGGCTGGTGAGAAAGCTCTCAGCACTGCTGGCTGGCCCCCGTGAGACTCTCCGGGGCCCTCAGCTCATTGTTTGCGTTTTGGGAGAGCATTTAAATGGCACTCCCATGGTGCGCAGCAATAATGGCTTTTCAGCTATGGCTTTCTGGCGTTGTCAAACTCCCCTGGGCCCCTCGGGACTGGCTGTGCCGTTGGTTCTGGCTGCCGTCCTGGCACTGCACCCAGGAAGCCTGGAGCTGAGAGCCGGAGGACCTTCCCAGAGCTAAAGGGCCCTGCTTAGTTATTGCTGTACGTGACATGCTCTTCAGCAGCATCACTGCAGGTGCAAAGGGATCCCAAGCTTGGTGGAGCAGAAAGGGGCAACCTCAGTTCTCAGTTTCTGGCATTCTTCACCACCTCCAGAGCCAATCTTGCTGCGTTTTCACCCCACAGGACACCGCTGTTGGTCTGTAGCCTTGTCCCTCGGAAGCAATATCCAGCTGTTTTCCCTCTGTCCTTGCAGCATTGTTGGGAGGAGTAAGCAGCAACACAGCTGATCATCCCTTTGGCGTAACTTCAGCCTTGTTAACTGACCGTTTCCCAAATACCTTGTGCAGGGACCTGCCGGGCGTCACCTCTACAGAAGAGACCACAATTCCCTTATTGCTTATAGACACTGCTGGCTGTGGCCTGTTTGAGCTGGAAGTGGAGGATGAACAGTCTAAGGGGAATCCAGGTACCGTCATTCAGAAAATTTTGTTGGCCAGAATTGAGAGCCAAAAAGACTTGTCTAAGATAACTCGGGGATTTTGAGCAGGGGATTAAATGCACGTCTCCCAGAATTTGGGAGGCAGCCTTTTGGAGCAGCATACTGCAGATTCTGGATTTTTAAACCTGTGTTTTGCTGCAAAATGGAGGGTAAAGCCAGTCCAGCCAATAAACTAGTGAAATAGTTCACATTTGTATTTAACTTGTCCTCATTAGATCTCTCTGAACCAGCCACCATCCTGAATAGCCAGTTGCCTGTGGCAGGCTTCCTGCAGTCTCTGGAAGGTCTGAGCACACGGATCTGAGCATGAAGCTTGTTTATTTGGTCACGGGGGTTTAGAAATGTGGGGACTTGAAAAAGCAGAATGAAAAGGAAAGGTGGAGTTTTTTCAGTTGCAGCATAGAGAATTGAAATTTTAGTGAGGTCTAGGGTCTTGCTTCAGAGGGAGAATAATCCATTGCCTGGATTATCTTCGACTTCTTGGATTGATACGGGAAGGCCGCAGAAAGCCAAGTGCTGTTCAGAAAGCTCTTCTTAAGCTTAAGTGAGCTGGTGACTTGGAAAGGCAAGAAGCAAGCGCTGTGCAGCCCTGGGAATGGGGCTGTGTAGCACATCACCCTCTAGCCGAGCAAGCCAGGTTGGGAATCGTTACCCTGGCACAATGCTGGACTGCAGGCAGGACTTCCCTTAGCTTTTCCTTGCTGTTTAAGGGGAGGTGGGCAAATTTCTCCGAGCTGCAGCATGTCCAGGCTGGTGGCTTCGGCCTCTGCCTGCCAGCCGGTTCCCATCACCACCCCTTCTGCTTTCTGCCCTAGGGGAGGTGCAGCTGGCCGGTTTGCACATCCAGGCCTTGGTGGAAGCTGGCGTGAAGGCACAAGACATCGCTGTTGTAGCCCCCTACAACCTCCAGGTGAGATGACCCGCTCCTGGCATCTCCCCTCTCTTTCCGCATGCACACAGAGCAAACACAGAGGTGGATTCAATCCTTGCCATCTCCAGGAGTGATACCAGACTGTCCTCAGAGAGATGGAGGGGGAAGTCAGCAGAGCCAAACTGTATAATCAGCATTTGTGGCCAGCTTCTCCATATTTAAGCAGCTTGAGGCCATGGAGGGAAGAGATGTTAGTCGAGTATTTTCGACTGCTAGCCTCAGGAGTCAGTGCTTGACCTCGAGGAGGTGTGAGCGCTCATCCTTGTGGGTTTGAGAGGAAGGGACTTTACCAAAACAGTGCCGTTTTAATCCTTTTCACCTTGCACTTTTCTTTAAAAGATATCTATCGCATGTTTTTCAGGTGGACATGCTAAGAGAGCACCTTTGCCACAGGTACCCAGAGCTAGAAATTAAATCAGTTGATGGTTTCCAAGGAAGAGAGAAAGAGGCAGTGATCCTGTCATTCGTGAGATCCAACAGGAAAGGTAGGAGTTCACTGCTGGAGAGTTACTCCACGGGGAATGGGAAAGAAATAGGAACTGTGTGATTGCTAAAGGTCGCTCGTCGTGTTGCCAAGTGCTGCAGTTTAATTGCAGTTCTGACAGTCTCCAGCACTTTGCTCTGAATGAATTTACTGGCAAGAACCTTCCTTTTCAGCTTTTTTTTTTTTTAATGAACGAATATATTTGCTGTCACAGTTGCAGAGGAAGGCTCCCATGCTAGGCAGCAGGTAAAAAGGAAGCCAGGACTGCTTAGTTTGAAGGTTTCCAGGCTATTGAGGCCTCAGAAATTATTTAAACTGGGGTCCTAAGAATGGCACATGTCAGATTAGCACCACGTTTACTGGGGTGCCGAGCACCTCCCACAAAAGGTGAAAATTTGGGGGGCTTATTTCTTGGGTTTGGAGCCTATTTTGGGTCACTTCCCTGAAGAAAGCAAGCAGGAGCTGGCATTACAAGTCATGTGCAGAAAATGCTTCTTTTGGGAGCAAAATCTAGAGCGGAAAATCGAGTTCTTTCCTATCAGCAACTGCAGCGAAACTTAATAGCTGGAAAAAAGCTGGTGCTGCGGAGCCACGAGGCTCCTTTGGCAGAGCCATCGGCCCGTGCTGAAGGGTTTTGTGACAGTCAGCTCGAGCGGAGGGCATGAGTGGGACCGCTCCGTGAAGCACCTCTCTCCTGTGCACGGATCGCTGCCCTTTTCAAACCCATAGTGACACACGTCTCTTGCCCTGCTACCTTTGCTGCTAATGTGCTGGGAGTGCTGATGTCTAGGAGGGAAAAAGGGGAAAGGATGTGTGGAAGGAGGAGGCTTTTTTTTTTTTTTTTTAAGAAAGCCTAGAGCAAGAAAAGCAGCGGTGGGGAGAGAATGGAGGTGGGGGACAGGACTAAGAATAGTCCTTATTCATGAGTGACTCACCTCGCCTCGGCTCAGTGGGAGCTGGTGTCCTCCGTGAAGGCGTGCGTCCCCCAGCCCCCTTCCCATGCACAGGCAGCAGCCAAAGCTCAGATGCGGTGCAGGAATCGCTCGCTTTCCTGGCGGCACGAGGCAGCTTCTCATGGTGTCTGGGCATGGCTCTGGTCTGCCTAGAGCACAAGAGATGTTGTTAGCACCCTCTGAGACCCTTGGGAGAAATGCATATCCTTTCTCAGCTGCATTTCTCGGCTCAGAGGAGGCCAGGGACCTTGAACAGCAGTGCCTGGCCCTCTGCAGCCGTTCCTGATCCAGCAGGAAGCCCTCTTGCCAGATCAGAGGAGTTGGACTTGCCCCTGCAGTCAGGCGAAACCACATCAGAGAAACTGGAAACCATTCTCTAAGCTGCAGAGCACAGAGAGGGGATCGCCCACACCCTGTTCCTCAAAGGTCGCTCAGACTAGACTGCTCAGCCACGGCAAGGCAAGGCAGAAACAGAGCCAGGCTGGTCACCGCACCGGCGGAGGCATTAATTTCCTCCCGACTGGCCTCCTCTTTATCCCCAGGAGCTGGAAACTCAAAAGCCGCCCACACTACCCTGCTCGCTAGCTGATCCTCACTGAGTCATCTTGGCATTTGCTGGCTCTTACTGCTCTTCTTTGAGAAAATAGCCAGAGAGCAGAAGCAAACCTTGCAGAGTTGCCTAAATGGCTGTTACTGTAAACCTGTCGAGAGTCTGGGGGCAGGCGGGGGGGAGCTGTGTAGGACAGGGTGCATTCCTCTACCTGCAGTTCCTCTTCGGTCGCAAGGTGAGCCTCTTCCATGTTGCTTCATATTGCATTTGCTCCCAGGTCCCAGCCTGATCTTGTGTCACGGGCCACCCAGGAAAATATTTCTCCTCTCCACGTGCATCCATCCTCCTCCTGACGCCGGGAGCTAAGTGGGGAGCCCTGGCTCTGGCTTGCAGGTGGTGAAATGGAGGCAGAAAGATGAAGGTGACGGCGTGAGTCAGGGACCAGAGTCCAGCAAACGCTGGCTCCCACCCTTTGGCTAAGCAACCCTTCAGTCCTTTGGGCCAAATCTAGACCTGGGGCCAACACTGCACCCACTGACAGTCCTGAGCCCCTTGGTTTCTTTCTCACAGGCGAGGTGGGCTTTCTTGCGGAAGACCGGCGGATAAACGTAGCGGTGACCCGCGCCCGGCGCCACGTGGCTGTCATCTGCGACACCCGCACCGTCAGCAACCAAGCCTTTCTGAAGCGGCTGGTGGATTATTTCAGCCAGCACGGGGAGGTACGCACAGCCTTTGAGTACCTCGACAACCTCGTGCCCGAAAACTACGCTCAGGAGGGCCGTGGTGAGCAGCAGCAGGGTGCAAAGCTCCCTGCAGCATCTGGCCCCAAACCGCAGCTACCTCTGGGGGGGAAACTCAAAGCAGCAGCAACCAAACCAAAGTGTCAGAAGCCAGAAGCGCGTTTCGCCCCGAACACAAGCGGAGCTGAGAGAGAAAGCCCAGGGACAAATGGCATCGCCGACAGATTCAAGGCCATGCTGGTGGCCTTCCTAGAGAGCAGCGAGACGCAGTTGGATTTCCCCCCGTCCCTCAATTCTCACGATCGGATGCTGGTTCACCTAATGGCGGAGGAATACGGGCTGCAGCACGTGAGCACCGGGGAAGGGAGGGACCGGTACATCAGCGTCCGCAAGAAAGAGCCTGCCGAGCCTTCGCCCCCCGCAGCCGCCCACCCCAGCAAGCAGCTCCCCCTTCCTCAGCCGCAGCATCCCAGCAGGGAAACTCCTGTCCCTGCCGAGCCAGGAAGAAGCGGCAAGAGCTCAGGGGAAGTGGACCTGAAAACCCTGCACTTGGAGAGAGTTCAGAGGGAGAAAGCCAGGCGGGAGGAGGCAGCGAGGGAGGCTCAGGAGCCCAGTGCCAGCCTTCAGGGCAGCAGCAGGAAAAAAGACAAAAGCAAAGCCAAAGGTAGGTCGCTCTCTTCGTAAGCAGCACAATTAATGGTCTTCCTTGAATGGATTGTGCTTAATCCCCATGGTTTTGCCTCCAGGCCTTGGGATTTGTCTGCATGCGTGGAGCATGGGATGTGGCTCTTGGAAAGCTCTCTGATGCTTGTCACTGCAGAGATGTGAGAACTGGCAGGAGTGTGCATCAGTTGGCTGCAGCATCTGGGAGAGAGGGGGTTTGGATGCCTGGAGGCACATTTCTTAAGTTGAAAGAAAAACACTAGGGACCCTTTCCCACGAAGAGAGGCTCAGGAGTTAGATTGGAGGCTCCCAAATGTAGGGAGAGGAGCTAAGAGGAGTACCTGGCCCACACTGAAGGACGTGGCTGGCTCCTAAACGCAGAGGCAGGGGAAGACAGAGCCGCCGGGAGCTGCCATCCTCCCTGCCAGACATGGCCCCTTCCTCTTCCCCAGCCCCCTTTTAGCAGGGGGAAGCACCCAGGCACGCTGCGGGTGGGAGCCTTGAGTTCCTACTAGTGCCTGTGAACACAGGCCAGAGTTTACTGGCACGACGGGTCTCACGGGGGCTGAAATCCCAGTCGCTGCAAACGGCGACTGCCCGGACCCGTGCTGCTTCTCACTAGCCCAGGCTGTAGCTGCCAGATGCTTCTCAACTTCTAAGCAGTGGTTAAATGGCCAGGTCTCGTCCCCTTTCTTCTCCCCAGGCAAGCCAGCAGTTAAGAGTGGAGCAGACAGCATGGTAGAAGAAGATATCGATGCTCTGATTTCTGCTGCCATTAAAGCTGACAACACCTGCAGCTTCCCCCGCTGCAAAGCCAGCGTTACAACCCTGGGACAGCTTTGCCTCCACTGCAACAGATGCTACTGCCTCAGCCATCACATCCCAGAGGTACGCGTGGGGCCGGGCAGCCTGCCCAGGGGTTTGAGCACTGAGGGGGCTGGAGAGGAGGAGGATGTGCCAAGCAGCATGGGTTTAACATGGGCATTTTCCCCATCGAGCTCCCCAGGCAGGATTTCCTTGCAAGGAGGGTAAAGCAAAACCCTCTCTGCCAGAGCTTTTGCTAGAGCTGCAGGTAGAAAGGGCTGCCAGGCATTAACATGTGGGCTCTGCACGCCTCCTCCTGAGAGCTTTTCCTTTTTCCCCCCTTCCGTTGAGCCTGTCTTTACCATTCTCTGGCATTTACACTCCCGGGTTGTGTAGGTAAAGTGAGGCAGAGAGGAGAAATGAAGAGGCTTGGGCTTAAGGCAGTGACTTGAGGGAGCCTGGACACTTGATTCCCAGCTCTTTGCAGATTCCCTCTGCAACCTGGGGACAAGTCAAGGCTTGAGCCCACACAGAGCAGTGCTGTGTGCCTGCTTAGCAATTAGGCATTTCCTTAAGTGCCTTGTGGGCTTGGAGCTGCGTGGCTCCACACTGTGCCACCTCAGCTTTAGCTCCCATCCATACCTGAGTGACAGCAGTCCCTCAGCCTCCTCTGCTCTGCTTTCTTGCGGTGGAGGACTCTCGAGCAGGCATCTCAGCAGCCCTGTAACGTCCTGCACCTCTGTGGGAGCAGCATTGTGATGGCCGCTGAGCCAACAGCTTCTTCCTGGCTGTTCTTCCGCAGCTGCTTGACAGCCCTTTCCTCCCCAGATCTGGGAAGGAAGGAAACTGAGGTTAAACTGGTGTTGGGCTGCTTCTTTCTGTTCAGGTGCAAAGGCAGGCAGGTGAGTTTAAGCCTCCAGGGTTGGCAGCGTGATGCTTTGTGGAAAGCTGGCCTCGGGGTTTGAGTCCTGTGGGCAGAGCTGGCGTGGCTGGGTGGTGGCTGTGACGAGTACACGGGCTGAGAGGTGATGATTTTCCATTTAGCCACAGCCTCCCGTGCCCATCGTCCCTTCGCCGGCATCGCCCAGGCATAGCTCTTTGCCGCGTGGAGCCTCCCGGAGCTTAGCAACGTTTCGCGAGCTGACCTATAAATCCTCAGCATAGATTTTCCCCTTGTCAAGTACTATCTGTTTCCATGGCAAAGAATGGTTGTATTTATGGTCATTCACAATCCAGTTGGGACATAAATTTATTTCCTGCAGAATCGCCTCTCCCTGCTGAATTGTAATGAGAATGCCAGTGAGAAACAATTGGAAGGATAAAATGCATGGCAACGAGTTTTTCTTGCTTCTTAAAGTTCAGCTCTTTTTCCAGATGTTATCAGGTCTCACTGTGAAATAGCCTGGGACCTCCTACCCATGCCTGGCCCTAAGCGGGGCTAGCACATACCTGGAGCCATCTCAGAGGGGCCGGAGCCTCTGCATATGGGGGGTCCCTGTTCAGAAAGAGCTCGTGCCCCCCTTTAGCAGCCCCCAGCTGCTGAGCCCCTCCCCATCTAGTACAGCACAGCGGACCCCACTGGATGATGTTCAGCCTGTGCTCCAGCACCTCCCGACGTGGGAGTTACTGCCCGTTTTAAAGCTGGTCTGGAGGGTCTGTTAGCTACGGCTGGTTTAGATCGGGCAGCAGGCTCAGAAATCCCAGTCCTGGCTAGGAGCCACGTGCCAGGCGCTGCGCACGGCTATTCCTGGCCATTGGCAACCTGCTCCAGCAGCGCTAACCGGGCGGGAAGGTTGGTCACAGCGCTGAAAGAATGGGCTGGGGTCCTCCGGTCAGCTTATGGTCGTGAAAACATCAAATGACTTTGGGATGGACCAAGCAGAAGGGGTACACTTTTAGGATCTCTAATTTAGACCTGGTGGAGATGATTCAGGATGGTGCTGAACTTGGCTTAATGCACCTTAAACACGGCCTGGGCTTCAGTGCCGGTGGGTTTTGGAAAAGGTTTGCCTGCACAGAATTAGCATAATGAAGCTTTTCTGATTCCAGTACAGAAGACAGATCTAATTGCACTAAAGAAGCAGATATATGGCTAAAAAGGTCTCTTCTCATTTCCCAAGTCACCCTTCCTGTTTCACTCCTTTTCCCCCAGGTCGTTCTGTATTAGCGGAGAACGTCATCGGGAGCTCAGTTTTATTTCTAGCTCTGATGCGAGAACCGTAACAGATCCAGCTGTTCAGATGAGCGTGAGTTCCCCCCAGATGTTTAAAGTTTTGGAAGGAGATACTTAAACCGTCCAAAAGGATTATTTACCTGCTATGTAGATTCCAGAAGGAGAAAAATTACCTTTGTATTTTGTTCCGTGTTAGAGGAGCTATAAATAAATAGGAGATGGTTTTAGGGGCGTGCAGAGCAGGTGGAAGAGGAATTCCAGGCTCCAGGAATGAAATCGCCTGATTCCCATGTACGCGATCGCTGCCCTGTTTCCCGACTGCCACCGGTGTCGGTTCTCTCTCCGCCAGGTTCACGGCTGCGGGGAGAAGGCCAGGGCCCATGCGCGGCAGAGGATCAGCAGAGAAGGGGTTCTCTATCCCGGGAGCGGCTCCAAAGACAAGTCCCTGGACCCAGCCAAGAGAGCCCATCTCCAGCGGCGCCTAGACAAGAAGCTCAGCGAACTGACCAGCCAGAGAAAGAGCAAAAAGAAAGACAAGGAGAAATGAAGGATCCGAGTGCTTCTTTTTTAACTTTGAAGTCACGGGTCAGGCTACATAAACCAAAGATGCTGTTAAAGCTACAGGGCCGTGCTGAGCCCGAGAGGGAAATGGGAGCTCTCATTCTGGGTGGTAGACAGCTTGGAGCCAGTGTGTCTGAATAAAGTCGCTGGGCCTCCCTGAACCACAGAGCTGAGATGGAGGAAGGAGAGCAGCTTTATTTGTCCCGGTTATCCTTATTGACAAAGTAATGGATGCACACAGAGGGGCTGGAGAATGCCCGTGAAGACAGAGATTAAAACACCTAAAGCAATCAGCCATTGCTGTGACATTTCTCCCTACTAGAGTAAAGAGATAAATGTCCGTGAGCAGGGGCGTGGGAGGGACTGAAAACCCTGGGTGACCCTCTCCTCCAGGGAGGGTGACTAAGGAAATGCGTGCCTCCAGCTCCGTTTTCCCAGTCTAGCAATCCTCCCAGCACGGCTTGGAGTTAGAGTGGCCTGGCGTGGCCACACGGCAGCCAGCAAGACCCCAAGTCCCGGGCTGCCCTTTGGGAGCCGGCAGAGCTGGGCTGCGTCCCCTCCCCACCGTGCAAAGGGGCTGCGGGGCGCGGGCTCAGCCCCACGGGCCTCTGCCCTGCGGCAGGATGGGGCCCATGCAGGGCTCAGCCCTGCTCCGGGGCCACCTGGAGATGGGGAGGCCTCGAGCCCTTACCTTGCTGGCACCACGGCGAGCTGCTCCAAAACGCCCAGCCTGCTGCTCTGGGAGAGCCGCCGTCCACCGCCTTCGCTCGCCAGCCCTCCCGGTAGCACTGGTGAGGTCTCTCCCTCTCCAGTGTGTGCCGTTCCCTTCCCCGGCACCTCCCAGACCTGCCAAGGAGACGCGTTTCTTTTCCCTGTCCTGCCCTTGCTACAAAGCTCCTTGGAGGCCGATGGCCACTGGGAAAGTCGGCAGCGGCGAAGGCAGGGTATGGCCGTGCGAGCTTTGTGCAGCCCTCCCAGGCAGCCTCGGTTCAGCGTCGCCCGTCCTGACCCGTTCCCTACTCCTGTACCCCCCAAAACTAACCCATCTCCCATGTTGTTTTCTGCCTGCTGAGCCACATCTCCAAAGCATCTCTCCATCCACCCCAGCCCCCGGCCCTATCCCCTCTCCTTGATGGCTCCGAGCGGGTACCGATGCATCGCACGGGGTCCCCCACCCCCTGAGGAATAGCTCAAGAAGCCACTTTTTGTCCCCAGGGTGGCGCATGCAGGCCCCAGGGAAAGGGGCCAGGCTGCCTCGACAGAGGAGTGGCTGGAGAGGGGCACAATAAAAAACCCCAAGCCACACACGGCCCGTCATTCTGGGACTGAGCACCGCAGACCTTGCCCAGCGGTGACTGCGGCACCAGTGGAAGGCACTCATCCCATCCTGACCAAAGGCTCAGCAGTTTGCAGGGGCTGCAAGACAGCCAAGCATTTCCATGTCTGTCCCTCCTCCCAAGTGCTGGATGAGGTAGCTAATAAGCCAGTTTTCCTCCAAACTGCAGTGCCTGTCGGTACTGGCTGTGAACACCTTCCAAAAAAACCTTCCTCATCCGTCAGTAAACCTCATCCTTCAAAAACCCCTCCATCTGCAGCCCCAGTCCCGGGCAAACCTCATGCCTCGGTCCCCGGGGCCGGCCGTGCGTCAGCCCGCGGAAGGAGGGCACCGGCTCGCACGGCAGCAGAGGGGACACGGGGGCTCCTGGAGGGAAAGGTGGGGAGGGGGCAGAGACGGAGCACGGGAGAAGAAAATCTGTGCAGCGGCGAGCGGTGCGGGCATATATGGGGGGGAAGAGCCGGAGCAGTGCCTGCGAGGGGCTGTGGAGGGGGAGGACGCGACACAGAAATCGCAGCCTCCTCCCAAAGCGAAGGTCAGGCAGAGAAGGCAGATGAGCAGAAAGGCAGATTGCTGCCAGCTCAGGGTACCACCACAGTGTTAGCTTTAATCGGGGATAAGTGGCTCATTCACACTTTTTTTCCCCTGCTCAAATCATTCAAGCAACCGCATCCCTGGCCATGCTCACCCCGTGGCACCGGCTTTCTGGCAAACAGCCCCGGACCCCCCCAGATTTCCCTGCCTGGCTTCCCACCAGCATTCTGCAGGCAGGGAAGAGCCAAGGCTCTGGCTGAAGCGAGGGATGGGTCCCCAGGGCGTCCTCTGCCCGCCAGCCCATGCCATTGGGGAGCCCCTCACAGCCCTCCAGCTGTCACCCCCAGAAAGCTGAGGGGGCATCGGCTCCCCAAAAAACCCCAAACCTTGCCCAGGGGCCGGGCCTTGCTTGGGCCAGGAGCCCACGAGCAGACAGGATCCAAACAGATTTTTCCCCTCCCTTCCCCCTGAAACAGGGGTTGGGCTTAAAAACTCAGAAATTAGGGGTGTCTCACGTCCACCTTCGGTCGCAGGGCCGCGGCGTTCCTCTGCACCCAGATTTCGCATAAAACAAGCCAGCTTTGGGGTGAGCAAGTCAAAGCGTGACTCCAGGACCGACAGCTGTACAAAGTAACCCCCCAGTCGCGAGATTTGCCTTAAAAGAGCAGGACTTTGCCGTGCTGTTCTGAGCAGCCCCGAGGGTTCAGCTGGGAAGAGGGGCTGGGGTGGGAACCGCTGACCCCGGCCACGCTGGACCTTTAGGGGAGGACTCTCAGCCTGGCTCTGACCTCAGACGCTGAAAAACCACTCGTCAAGTCCAGACCCCTCTGCAGCCAGCGGGGAGATGGGCAGAGATTTACTCTGCCTGAAAAAAGATGGAAGGAAAACCCATATATAACAACGACGGTCAGCCCCAGTGCAGTGTACCAAAATCCTTCCGAAACCCAACGGAAAAACCACACACGCTGAGAGAAACCACGCCGTGCCGGCACTTTATCAACCCCCTCGCCATTTCCCCCCTCGTTTGACCTCAAACCGCCTTCCAAAGAAATCCACCCCCTCCCCGGGCGCCCTTGGGGTCCACATTCGAGGGCCCCACCGATGTCGGGGTCTGCCGGGGAGCACGTGGGATGCTCGGGAGCCCGGCTGGCGACCCGGCAGCGGTTTGGGGAGGTCGGTGCTGGTTTTGGTCCATCTGAAGGGAGGGCTCCTTTCTCGGCGGGTCCATTCGCAGCCCCCAGCGCATGCGAGGGCGACCCGGGTGGGGAGAGACGCAGCCGAGGAGTTGCTGCGTCCTCCAAATACTTTGGCAGCAAGATGCTCCGGCCGAGGCACGCCAGCAGCTCCGCCATTTCAGCGCTGCAAAGTCTCGCTCAAGCCCTGCCCGGCTGCAAACGCGGTGTTGTGGCAGCTCCCAGCCGAGCCGCCGGCCGGGCAGAGCCCCCCTCTGCCCGCTGTCCCCGGGGCAGAGCCGGTGTCGGGGTGCGGTGGGCTCCCCGCCAGCAGCCTAGTTTCGCCGGAGCGGGTGCCACATGGAGACGGGCTTCCTCAGCGTGGCCAGCATCTGGTTCCAGTGCGTGATGCCCATCCCGCTGGCTGCCGGGCCGATCAGGACGTGGCCCGTGTTGTCAGCGCGGCCGTCCTCGCCGCACTCGGCCACCGTCACCCGCAGGGACAGGTCCTGCAGGGGAGCGCGAGGCCATTGCAACGATCCAGCATAGAGCGGCCGCTGCATTGCTCGCGCTGCCGCCGCCCCCCGTACGTACATCCCCCCCGACCTCCCCAGCCACACAGGCACACACAGCGTACCCCCAATACTAGCCCATACATACACACCCCCTATATCCCCCACCCTGTAAACACGCATCCACAAAAACGGCCATACCCCATACCTACACACCCCTCTCCACCCCCACCCCATTCATACACCCCCCCATACCCTGTTCATACCCCGTACCTGCAAACTGTATATACTTATACCCCTACACAACCATACCCCATATATATGCATCCTCCTACACCTCGCCACCAGTTACATATCCCCCACTTCTCCCACATCCCCTAAACCCGTATATGACCTGTCCACATACACAACCGCACCCTGTACACGTGCAGCCCCCTGTATCCCGCAACCCACACACACGACCCCTCCCAACAGCCATACATTCACATCTCCCCACATACTCAAAAAATCATGTACGCACATCCCCTATACATACACATGCCCCATACCCCCTACATACGTCCCCCCAACCATACATGCACATATATGGCCCCCACCCCAGCCCACGGCTCCGATGATCCCCCCGAGCCCGTCGCGCCCCAGGAAGCCCTCACTAGCGCAGGGATTTGGGGACCTCGATGGGATGTGCCCCCCCCAGGCTGCGCCGTGCCCCCCAGCCGGGACGGACCTGGAGCACGATGGCCGGCACCGAGAAAATCATGGCTTCGTTGAACACAGGGTTGGTGTCGTCCCTCTTCACCGCTGTCTTCTTCTTGCTGATCTTCCTCCCGTCCTGCAGCAGGTACACCTTGACGAAGGGATCTGCTCGGGTGGGGGGAGAGAAAAGCCCCGGGGTCAGCCATGCGTTTGCCCTGCGACGTGGAGAAAGTGGGGGAAACCCTCTCTGGTGGACCCTCCTGGTCGGGTCCGTCCTCAACGGGAGCCACTCCGATAAATACCCGTGTAGCGGCAGGCTAAGCCAGGATGAAAGCCCACCTCCCGCCTGCAGAAGACCCAGGCCCCCGCGCCCACCAGGCAGCCCCTGCTCACCTGCGGTCACTTTGCCGTTGGTCCACACGAGGTTCTTGGCTTTGACCACCACCACCGTCAGGCGCTCGGCCGTGGGCAGGTAGCTCAGGGACAGCAGGATCTCCCCCACCGTGTCCACCGCCTGCGGGACACAACGTGCCATTGCCCATCAGTCCCAGCCCGCCAGGGAGGAGAAACCCCCCAAAAATCGCGGGGGGAGGCGGGCCGCCCTGCTCACCTTGTTCATGTCCTGCAGGTAGAGCCAGGCGTTGAAGGGACGCGCGGCCAGGTCGAGGTCGGAGAGCTTGAGCTCGGCCACGCCGGTGCTGACGTTCCTCTCGTCCTCGTCGATGCCGAAGACGGAGAAGCGTAAGCTGTTCTCCTCCAGCGCCGCCGGGTCCAGTGGGATGGAGAAGCGCTCGTCGAAGGCCACGGCATAGGCGCTGCGCTGAATCTGCCACGGGGAAGCGGGGGGGATTGCCTTGATGCGTGCCAGGTTTGGGGGCTGCATCCGAGATCTACCCCGTCTCTGCCGTGGGAATCGCAAGGAGCACGCGACTTTGGGCGGCGCAAGCAGGGCATGCCCCAGCCCGAAGGAGCTGGGGGGTCCCAGCCTCCCTGCGGGCAAAAGTTATTTCCCACCCGACCGCAGCAGCTGCTCACCAAATGGGGTAGAAAATAGGGGCTGGGGCCTGCCCTGTTGCCCATTAATTCTTTTAATTAACAATTTAAGGTTGCTCTGGTGCTGTCAGATGCAAGAGCCAGGCATCCCTGCGCCCTGGAGCTCGGACGTGCGGCCGGCTCGGCCGCTCCAGGCTACAGGATTTGGCCGAGGGGGTGCAACCCCCAGCCCCGCTCCGAGCCGGAGCCGGAGGGCTCCGCAAGCCCCAAACGCGCCAAATGGGGACGATGCTTTTTGCCAGACATCATCTCTCACTCACTTGGAGCAAATGCAGCAGCAACTCCCCAGGGCCCCATCCTGCAGGGTGCTGGTCACTACCCGGTCCTAGAGTGCTGGTGGGGGGAACTGCTCTGAAATCAGGCCTTTAGAGGCTGGTTTTCCTTACCCCAGCCCTATTTCTTTTGGCACCCAAGGTACCACCCACAAATCAGGGTTTTGTCCTGAAAGGAGGCCTGGCGCTCCCGCGGGATGGAGAGCCGCAGCCCCGGATGGCGCGGAGCAAAGCGGAGCCACCCGCTACCCGCCACCCATCCAACGCCGGGTGCTGCGGTGGAGAAGGGATCCCACCGCAGGACCGGGGGGGTTCAGCTCTGAACCCGTCGGGCTTCATCACCCCGAGCCGCCGGGACTCCCCAGCATCTCATCCTGAGGGCTTCCTCGTGTCTGTCTGTCTGTCTGTCTGTCTGCCTGCCTGCCTGCTCCTAGATGTGCTCCATCCCTGGATGAAGGACACGAAGCAGCCGGCGAGGCGGTACCTTCCGCCACCCCCTTCCTAGCGCCGCTCTCCCATCGGATACCGCCGACCTCCAGAGGCCCCGGGGGATGGAAGTACCCCTGCGGGAAAAGCAGGTCTGCAGCTCGCTCTCTGTAGCCCTGAGGGCTGGCTGGCTGCAGCCGCGTTATATTTTGGGATCGCTGGATGAAAGGCACAACTGAAATATTAGCGGCTATTGAAAAAAAAAGAAAAGCCAAGCCATAAGTACTGTAAAGCATTAAAGGCAAAGAACCCGATGAGTCTTTATGACTTGTCTCAGGACAGCAAAAGAGGGTAAATAGCGCTGGTGAATTATAAATCATGATGCTAAATAATAAATATCTCCAGAGCATAAATAAAGAGCCTGATCTCTGGATGGAAAATGGTCTTAGAAGGGCGCTGTGGAAATACTTTAAAGGCAGTGGTTTTGTGCTCGCTGCAACGGTACCTCCACCCCCGTGGAAAGGTTTCGTTAGCGGGATAAAGCTTTCTGCTCCTGCCTGGAAGATCCCGATTAAATCAAACCGGCTGACCCTGAGCTTTGCAAAAAGCAGCTGCTGAAAGAAAAGCGAGGCTCCTGCTTTCCGAGAGCAGCTTTTGGGGCACTTGAAAAGGGAGGGTTTGCCCCCAAACACCCCTGGTTCTGGTCCTGCCGGAGCTGGTGCAGCCGCCCGGATCCTGGGCCGCCGCATCCCGGCACCGCGGCTGCCGCAGAAAGGAGAGGCGGCTGCAGGGCACCGCGCTCGGGCTTCGTTAGCGTGAATCAAGCGTGCGGGGCCGGGGCGCGACGCCGGCAGCGCGTGCCCAGAAGGCTGCCGCTCCCCAAATCCCGCCCCAGACTGCGTCCTCCTCCGCAGCATCCCTGGCCCAGGGGAAGTCGAGCAGGAAAACTTACCGCAAGCCATGCCCGAGACAACAAGGTCATCTCACATCCCAGGCAAGAGGGAAAAATTTCTGCCTCTGCCGGGTCTGTGATGCACAAACCCATCCGGACACCCCGCACCGCAGAACGCTGCAACCCCCCGAGCGGGGCTCCAAAAATCCTGCGCCGACTGCGCCCAGCCCCAGCGCATCCGGACCTCCCTGCTCCCAAGGCCCCGTCGCTGTCTTGGGGAGCTCGGCTGAGGGGTGCTGCCACCAAAAAGCGAGCGATGCCACATACCCACAGCGTTTTCGTGCAAAGAGGGGCGAGCGGCTCACCCGGGAGATGCCGACGATCTGCTCGGCCGGGAGCAGGCTGATGCGCATGAAGCAGGACTCGAAGCGAGCGTCCTCCTTCTCCAGCAGGTCCTTGCCCTGCAGCAGCGTCACGTGCAAGGCGGCCGCCTTCCCGTCGTACTCCATGGAGACCTCCACCTGCCCCACCGTGAAATCCTGCCCAAAGTTGTTCCCGATGGAGGAGATGGAGCTGAGGGAGTCGGCCGAGATGGATTTCTTCAGAGGGCCGTAGGGGGCCAAGCCCAGGTCTTTGCTCATCAGCTCCAGGCTGCCCAGCTCGTTAATGCTCTCGAAGGTGTCGTCTGCCCGCAGGCTGGTCTTGCGGATGGGTGAGGTCCTGCCCAGCGCCCTCTGCAAGCCCGGGGCCATCCCGCGCTGCGAACAGGGAAAGGAAAACCAGGCGATGCAATCCCCTCCCTTCGATGCAATCCCATCCCTTCGTACAGAGCCGGGGACAGCTGGGATTCATTGCCGCCTTTTTGGACGCCTGACGGCCCCTGCTTGGCCTCAAGCTGCCGCGGCAGCAAACCCTGCGCCTCCTACAGCTCCCGAGCCCTATTCACAGCTCCGCGCCGATCCCCAACCTCTCCAGCAGCACCAGGTCGTCTCCAACTGCTTTTCCCCCCGGGAAAGGATGCGGGTGATACTTTTGCCCCTCCAGCAGCTCGCAGGTTGCAAAGGGAAAGGAGGCGAGCCAAGCTTTTTGCCCTTTTACCTTGTGTTTAACGTCCGAACACGCCGCCCCGTACTTTTGCTCCAGGTAGCGATAGTCGTAGTTGGGGAAGGGGGAAGGCGCCGGGTAGCTGCCGGAGCGCCAGAGCTTCCAGAGGTTGACGGCGGCTATCCCCAGCAGCACCAAGGCGCCGGCGGCGTAGATGCCGATCTCCCACCGAGGCGGGCTCGTGGCGACTGCGGGGCGACAAGAGGCACCGTCAGCTGGCCGCGGCCCCGGGCCAGGGGCTTCATCCTCTGCTGCTCCCACGCCAGAAACTCAGCTCTGAGCTACAAGGATGGGATCGGCCAAGGGGGGGATAAACCCCAGCCTCTCCCTCGGTCGGGTTGCAAATGGTGTCAGGCAGCAGCTTGGCCAGCCAAAAAAATCATCGTCCTCGCTTTGCTTTCCTGGGAGGCGAAGCGCACGCGTACGTCAGCCCCGCTCCCCAGCAAACGGGGGAAATGGTGAACGGCTGCGTCACCCCGGGGCGCTGGGGCCCCTCACCAGCTGCGGAGCCGTCCCACGTACAGATGTGCTCAGTGCACATCTGCGTCGCCCCTGCCACCACAGGGAAACCCTCGCTGCTGCCTGGCTTCCCACGGGCAGGGGATGCCAAGAAAATCCAGAAACAGGGAAAAAAATCCAACAAAAAAACACCAAGCAAAAAGCTTTTGGAAAGGGGGGAACCCCCCCGACTGCTGCTGCTGCGATCCAGGGAGGAGAAAGCCCGGGCTTGCGGCTGCGGAGCGGGGAGGACGCGGCAGCCCTGCGATGGCACGCTGAGCAGTTGTTGCTGCATTGCACCAGCCTCCATCGCACCAGCGACCGAACCAACACCAATCACTCAGCGTAACACAAAAAAAAGGGGAAAAAAAAAAAGATTTCTCATTACAGAGCGCTGCCGGGGAGTCCTCCGGCGTCACGCCGCGGCGCTCCCTCCTTCGGCAGCAGCTTCAGAGCCAGAAAAAGCCCAAGCCAGGCTTACTCCCACATCGCATCCGAGCAGAGGGACAACCCGCTGCTCCCCCCGCCCCAGACCTCCTCGGCAGGAGCCAGCAAAGGGATGCAGCAAAAGCAACCAATATCTGCACCCAAAGCACCTCATTCTGATCCCTCCCGAGGGCCAGGAGCAGCCCAGAGGGATCCCTCGGGATAAAGGCTCGGGACCTGGCTCCTACAGCCAGGTCCTGCTTCTTCCACCCCAACGCCAGCCCCTCACGATCTGCACAGGGCTGTGGTTTGTCCCCCGCACCCCGGCTGCGGATGCTGGGGAAGCGCTGCAGCTTTCTGGGGCGCTCCTACGCACGGAGGGGGTCGGTGCCGTCCGGCTCCAAGGAGTTCGCACGCTCCTGCTACGGCAGGGCGGCAAAACCGGGGCAAACCAACCCTTTACTGGCTCCCACTTCGGAATAGCGCCGGGTACAAACCAACCCTTTACTGGCTCCCACTTCGGAATAGCGCCGGGTACAAACCCCAGCGGAGCTGGAAACCCGCTTCCTGCTCGTACCCGCCCACCTTCCAGGGCTGAGCACCACAGGTCGGAAAGCTTGGGGGTTTTAAGGGTTTTCCCCTTGCATTAGGGAACTGAACCCTGTCTGCACGTGCAGCAAAGGGTTCCTCCTGCAGAAAGCAGGGAGGACCAGCAATCCCCCCCAGAGCAGCTCGGCGTGCAAGCCCCGGCCGGCTCTGCCCCCAAACCCTTCCCGGGGCTCGCTCAGGAGTACTCACCGCTTAAGCGGTAGCTGCTTACGTGCCCGTTGTCCATGGCAAACGCTCCCCGCTAGCGGGACGGCCTGCAATGCGTGAGACAGTGAGTTAAGATAAAGGGAAAAAATTAAAAAATAGCTGCCTTTTGATTTTTTAGCAGGGATGCTAAATAGCTGCTCCCCCTCCATCGCTCCTGGCCTTGGCTCCTCTTCCAGGCACAGCGCAAACCTGCACTAAGCATCTCCGCCACTAACGGAGGAGCTAAAGGAGGGACCGAAAACCCCGCGGGAACCCGGAGAGCGGCCACGCCGGGACGCAGAGCCACACGATTCACCTCGGGGCGTTTAATGGGTGACGTTTTCCGTCGCTCTGTGCGCAGACGTCTCCCCTCCAGGAGCCCTTTAAGCCCTTTGCTGCTTTTCTAAGCTCTTCTCCAGCTCAAATCTTGCCTTTGCCTTGCGCGGCTTTCCTCGGCCTCCCCGGGGGCTGCTCTGCGCGGCCGCGTGCAAGGGGAGCAGCCCCGCTTCGGGGTCGCTGCAGGGCTGGATGATGCCGGTCCCCGGGAACCGATTCCTGCAGCGGGAAAGCCCGATGGCCTTCTTCCCCGCAGGGGCTTTCCCAGCTGAGGCGTATGCGAGAGCCATCCCAAACGTAAGGCAGCTGCTCTTCCGAGACAGATCCCAGCAAAGGCACCGTGCGATGCCGAAGGGGATTTCTCCAAGCCAGCTGTTTCCCGCTATGCGAAGGAGGTTTGGGATCCCCTGCAAACACCCAGCAAGCAAATCCAGCATGAACTGAGCCAGCACCCGCCTCGCTGCCGGGCATCTGCGCTGGGAGATCGCGGCCCACGGTCCGCCGGTGCGGTCCCCCAGACCGCGATCCCCGAACCCCAAGCCCAGGGACACATCTTCAGCACCACACAAGATCTCCCCACCAGAGCCCCCCAAACTCCCTGCGAAACCCACGGAGCCCCGAAGCCCGCTCGCCGCACAGGAGGAGGAGCGGGCGCTGCCGCGGATGGACGGGCACTCGCGATTTGGGTACCATCGTCCCGCCCGCCTCGGACGCTCACGGATGCAGGCGCTGTAGGGGTGATCAACCCCCCCAAAACCATCCAGGCTTGGATTTTAATAGCCAAAGGTGGCAACTGCAGTGCATTATAGCATAAAATATCAGCCATGCTGGCCTGGCGTGGCTGGGGCCCCTCTCTGCAAGGGCCGCGCGGGACACCCTTGGGGTAACAGCAGGAGGAGGGGTTTCTAAATGTAATCGAGCCACCTACCCAAAACGACAGCAAGGCTGGGGCAGGGCTGGGAGACCCCCGTCTCGTCCCTCGCCTTCCTTCCTCACTCATAAACCTCTGCGTGCAACGGAGAAACCCTCAGTAAAAATCTCGTCTGAGAACGTGCTAAACTCGTGTCACGTATGGACTGAGCTCAGCTTAAGGGACGCTTTGCTGTTTAGCGCTGGAAATCCACACTGACACCTTAACGGTGCAACACTGTGGACATTTACCCCAAGCAGCCCCTTTTCAGGGCCTGACAAACTACCGTCCCTAATTAAGAGGCTCCGTTTCTTTTGATGTTTCCCCATGTTTTTTTTTTAATATGAAAACACAAAAGTTTTCAGGACCAACTTTCTCTGCAGAAGGGCAAACATCTCTTTTCAAAACCCTCCATGTCCAATTTTCCATTTCTTTCAAAGCTTTCTCCCCCAAAACATCCTTTTCTAACGAGCTCTAAGCAGCGAGGGAGCCAGATTTCCAAGGCATCACCCAGAGAGACACGGAGCGACTGCAGGGTTCGGCACGGGAATTAAATTAGGTGGTATCTTCCCGTTAGCAAAACAATATCAGCCTTGCCTGAGCAAGCAAACGAAGGTGCGAGGCGCTCGGGGAAGGGATTTATCGCATTTTGTGTTAACTAAGCTCTCCCCTGCGAGTGTTTCACGGGGACGCCGTGTCGTCCCCCCAACCTGCCTTTCAAATCCCTTCCTGGGAAAGCAAACCCAAGGGACGAGGAGGGGACCGGCACCGCGCTCGTGCCGCTGGCAGCACGGGGACGGATGCTTTCCCCCCTGGAGACCCCAGCCCCCTCCGCCCGCCGCGGCAGCCTCTGCCGAGGGACCGGGCAGCTCCGCTTCCCTTGGGAGCCGCTGCAGGGCTCGGGATACCTTTTCCCGCTTGGGGGGGACAATAAAATGGCTCGATGCGGGGAGAGAAATGGTAATGAAAGGGGGGACCTGCCCCAGACTTCGGGGGGTTTGGCACATCGCTGCGCCCTGGCATCGCGGCCCTCCGAGGCCCGAAACAGCTGGCCCAGAACCCCTGGGTCTGGCCCCAGGGCACCTGGGCCAACACGGGTACGGGCCCGCGCCCCGCAGACACCCCCAGAGCGCCCTGCAGTCCCGAAATGTCACAACCCAAGGCATAAACCGCAGCAGCGATCCCCGCGTTCGGCCTTTCCTTCTCGCCCTAACCCAGACACCAACGCCCCGTTTCGCCAGGCACCTGAGACCGGGCTAAACTCCTCTCACCGGTGAGCGTGGCCCTCCAGCAACACCTCTCCTCTCCTCTCCTCCAGCCCCGACCCCGCCGCTCGCACGCACCCATCCCGGGCTCTGAGCGAGGCTCTTCACCCTTCCCCATCCCGCTCCTGCCGAAGGGGGAAAGCCCCGGCCGGCCCCGATCCGCAAGGCAGAAGAGCAGGATCGAGTTTGCTGCCGACACATTTGTCGAAAAAAAAAAAAAACCCCAAACAAACGCATCCAAAACTTGCAAAGCAGAAAGGTTGGGGCTCTGCCCCTCATCCACGCCGGACCCCAAACTCGCTCACCCGTTGCCCTCCCCATCCCGCCGTGGCGCCGCAGGAGGCGAAGCAGCCACCTCCCCGCAGACCTGCACCTCGGGCGGCAAGCGGGGCGCCGATCCCGCCGGATTTACACCCGGAGACGGCGGCCCTGCGCCATCCTGCAGCTCCCACGGCCGCGAGGCTCGGCCTGGGAAACGCCGGCTTCGCCACGGGCAAAAGCCTGGGTCCTTCCCAGCGCTTCTTGCTGGATTTTACCTGGGCAGGTGACGAACAGCGCGGGCAGGAAAGCAAATCTCCGGGGCTCGGGGGCGAAGAGCGGGGGCCCTGCCCGCAGCCTCCGCATGAGCCGGGCAGCAGCAGCGCGCTCCCCCCGCCGGCCCCGGGAGCGGAGAGGGCTGCCGCAATTTCCCAGCTCCCGGAGACGGGGACGCAGCAGAGCGGCGGCGAGGCGTGGGGAGCCCGCTCCTCGCTGCCCCCCGCTCCCGGTGGGTGCCGAGCTCGGCGGGGACGGCTCTGGGACCCGAACGGGCCCCCGCTCCGATGGGCGGCAGGCTGGGATGCTTCGCCGCCGGAGATCTGCGATTTGGGATGGGCTGCCAGGCTCTGCCGCCTTCCCTGCCGGCGCCGGCTGCGGGCTGCACCCCCGGCTCACTCCTGCAATGAGTCGGGCGGTCTCTGCACCCTCCGGGGGCCAGGCCCTCCTGACCCCCCCCCCCCCCGCCAAGCAGGGGAGAAGCATCCCCCCGCCGCCCGGCTCCCGCCCCGCCGGAGCGGGCAAGGCGGCCCCGCAAAGCCCTTCCCACCTGGGCTCTCCCGGCCGGGGCCGAGGGAGGGACGCGGCGGCCGCCGCTCCGCTGCCGGGAGCCGCTCCGGGGTGGCGAGGAGCCGGGGCTGCCCGAGCGGGGGCGGCCGCTACCGCCCGGGGCTGGCGAGGAGGCGGCTCTGCTCGCCCGCCGCGCCGGGGCAGCGGGGCTCGGGGCGCCCGGGGGCGCCGGGGCTGAGGTGCCGAGCGCTCTCGCTCTGCTTTGCCTCCCCGGCTCTCAGCCCCCAGCCCCGCAGGCTGGCAACTTTCCTGGGGAAGTTACGGTAAAAGCCCCCCAGCCGCCCCCCCCCGAGCCCCCAGGCCCCGGCGGGAGGAGCCCCGGCCCCGCTCCGCAGCGCGCCCCACGCTGCCGCAGCCCCGGGGCTGGACCCCGAGCGGCCCCCGCCGGGCAGAGCCGCCCCCCCCCGGGCAGAGCCGCCCCCCCGGGCCCCGACTCACCGCTCCTTTGGGGGAAAAAGGCGCCTTTCCCGGCCGGCGGCGGGGGGACGCGGGCGGTGCCGCCCCGGGCTCCGCCTGGGCTGGGGGGGAGGGGGGGGGTAGCTCCCGCCCCCGGCGCCCCCCACGCTGGGGTGAACCGGGGACGGCTCCGGCCTCCCCCCGTCCCCTTCCCCGGGTTCGGGGCTCCCCGGCATCGGCCGCCTCCAGCCCCCGTTCCCACGTCCAGCGGGGCCGCCCCAAACCCCCCTCCTGCTGCCCGGGGACCCCCCCCGCCACCCTCCTGCAGCGCCTCTGCGCCCCGCAGCTCGCCCCCCGCCCCGGCCCCTGCTTCTGATTTCTCTCCATCAGGAGCTGCGTCCCCTCCTCTTGCCCCTCCAAGGGTGCTGCTCTCCTCCAGGAAAGCCATTTGGGGTCTGCGGATCGTCACCCCCGAGCCAAATCCTTGGATCCTCACCTGTCCCTAACGCAGGCTTCCCGGCTGCTCCTCTCTCCTGGAGGGATGGGAAGGGTGGCGGCAGCCTCCTCCCTCCTCCATCCCACCTCCCCGCAGCAACCTCGGGGTCCTGGGCGTAGCTGGGGCTGCCCAGCAGCGAGGTCTTGGCTCTGCCTGCTCGTAAAGAAAATCCATCAGTTCTCCCTCAACGCGGCAGAAGGCGAAGCTCCTTCTCAGAGTGCCAAGTGGCATTTACACGGGACTTGGCCCAAAAAAGCCCTTTCAGCAGCTTGGAGACCGAAAGACGAGGGCTGCTGGCGGGTGCCTTCCCCCGCGACAACGTGGTCCGCAGCCAGGCCTCTCCTGCACTGCTCTCGTGCGACGGGCGCAGAGATCTTTCCCTTCCTTACCCTGGCTTCGTACCCACGTTTTCAGCCCCCTTACCTCAAACGCCAGACCACCGTGATTTCAAACAGCGAGAGAATCACTTGCTTCAATTGGAGAAAACGGAATAACTGCAATTTTGTGGGGGAAACCCCAGGCACCGGGAGCAAAGCCGGTCCCAGCTGGCCGCCCAGGGCAGCGCGACGCGCGGGGGACCCCCGTGCCCAGGAGCACCCACCGCAGCCAGCAGCGGGGCCAGCTCACCCTCCGCCGCCCTGCCGCAGGGCTCTCCGGCTCCCATCCGGGGAGGGCCCGCACGGGAGACGGTCCCACGATTTTCCTGGCAGGGAATTCATTTTCAGGGAGAAAACAGACTGAGTTTTGACTGTAACCCAAAACGCTGCCTGAGTGGGAGAGGAGCCTCATCCTGCAACCAAGGCTCCTTTCCCGGGCTTCCCGGCCCAGCCAGGACGCGGGCATTTCCAGAACGCAGCCCTTCCTCTAGGTGTATAAAACCCAGCTGGAAAACGAGCAAGCCACGGCTTCCTTCCCCCGCTCCCAAACCTCATCCCCAGCAGAGATGAGGAATGGGGCTCCCGGGGGAGGCGGCAGGCTGGCCCTCGCCCGGCGCAGCCCCGGCCACCAGCACCCTCTCGCGGGGCCACCCCCAGGCTCCCTCGCTTCAGCCCGCGGGCAACCGGAGCGACCTCCGGAGCTGCTCCAGCGGGGCTGGCCTTGGCTGAGGTTCGGCAGCCTGCGGCGGCCCAGTCTGGCATCCGAAGATGCCAACTGATCTATTAAACATCACTCGGATTGCTAGCAGACGGCGCGAGTTTGTTGTCACCCGCGTGCGTGGGTCAGGCCTTGGATAACCGTGAAGATAATTAAATAACAGCATTCAGCGACGCAGGCTGATAAACACCCCCCCAACCCCCAACCCCGAGCAGCTCAGCCGGCAGCAAGGTGGCTTGGGTTTGCTGGTTTCCAGACCGCCACGGGGATGTAGCAGAGGTCCCTCCGCCGGCTCTGCTCCTGCGGCACGGTCGGCAGCCCCCTGCGCAGGGACAGCCGTTTGCTCTGGGTGAAAATCCTCCTGCCGAAGCCCCCGGCAGCAGCCGGCCCCCGCATCTGGCATTTTCCAGGTGGCCGCGGCGTCTCTCCCCCGCTGGCCGTTCCGACACGTTGGCTTGCGGAGGGGGTCTCCCCTCGCACCTAACAGCGGGCAGCGCTTCACCTGCTCGTTCAGCCCCAGGTCACTTACCTGAATTACTTTCCCCTGCCCAAGCCTGAATTCCTGTAGGAAACACCACCCTCTGCAACCTTTTAAGACTAAAAATAATTTTAAAAGACCATTTATCCTTTTAGGAAAAAAAAAACTACATAAAAATCCAAAAGATGCTCAAACCTAAAGGCCAAACTGTTGGGGCCGATGGGCAGGGAATGCCCCGACGCCCAGCAGTCGCGCAGCCCCCGCCTGTTCAGGTCAGGAGGGGAAAAGGCGCCTTTGGGGAAGGGAACGGGAGCCGACGGCCCCCGCGCGCCCTCCCGGCTACCGCCTCGCAGGGACAGGATCGCTGCGGCTCCTGCGCCTGGCATTCACCGGCGGGAGAGCAAGGGCTGCTGCCCACTCCTTCGCTAGGCACGGCTTAGCAAGGCCAGCTTAAAAAAACCCAAAAAAACCAAAAACCAAGAGAGCAGAATACTTGTGTCAGAAGCTGATGATGCATCACACAGGCCAGCACAGGACCAAAAAGTCATGGGGGGAAAAAAAAGCAGCAAAGAAGCCCTCGTGCAGCCCTGGTTGCCGCCTCCCGGCAGGGCAGGCGGCTGGATAGCGCCCGGGGCAGGAGGGTGGCGAGGTGGGCCCCCAGGCTGCTGGTAACCAGACGTCACACACCGCGGGGCACAGGCCGCCTGCGCCGAGCCCGTTCCTGGCTGCCCAGGTTGGCCCTTACCGCGAGCCGTGCCGCGGGCGCCTCGAGCGCCGGTCGGCAGAACGAAGCGAAGGTCGCTGCCGGCTGGCTTCCCAAGCAGCTGCTGCCCCGAGCCCTCGCCCGACCCGGCCCCACGCAGGGCCAGCACCTCCGGCGTGCACCAGTGGGGAATTCCGGGCAGCCCCGCCGCCTCCGGCCCCACGGCCGCGGTGGTCCCTAAAGCTGCGTGGGCAGCGAGCGGAGGGGAACAACCGGCCTCTACGGGCCGCGGAGCACAGCCGCAGCACGGGCCAGCAGGGACGGGAGCGAGGGCGCGGGCAGGCGGTCTCCTCCCGGGCTGTTATCAGAGCGTTACAAACCCAGAACCACCACCTAAAATCCTGTCCTACCAAATACGACAGTCCGCACAAGCGGGCTCGAGGGACATCAGAACCACGCACCCCCAAGCAGGGCCAAGTCCCCTGACCGCTTGCACGAGAGGTCACCCAGGGCAGCGCTAGCGGAGCACGTTCTCGCCCACCCAACCGTTCCCTGCGTTTTTCCTTTTTAAAGCCAACAACTTACCTTTGGTAAACCTCGCTACAAATACGAGGGCATACCCTCACGAGGAAGGCCTCTTGCTCCAGTCTTCTGACAAAGGCAAGCTATGGAAACGCGCAGCAAGACGCAGACGCGTGCGGAAGGGGGAGACCGCTGCCTCTCATCTCCACAGGCATGGTCTCGTTTCATGCCACCCCAAATGCTATTTAAGTGAGGCTTATCAGTTGTCCTTTCATCTTCTCCGTATGAAGTTGCTTTTCAGTGCTCCTCCGAGAGATGATCGCAAAAGGATTCCTAAAACCCGGCAAGACTGCAATTAGAGCCCACCGGCCGCACCAGGCATCAGCCTGCAGGGGAAGCACCGAGACTACGAATTACTGACCGTGCCGTGCGTAGCCCGAGTCCCCTTCACACTGGGAAGATCGCCTTGCAAATGCACTGCAAGAAGCATTTCCGAACTCCAACAGTGGCCCAAGGGCTTGTGACATCCCTTCTCTGAAAACAGGGACAAGCTCATTACCGTACGGCCCAGCGTCCGTCAGGGACAGCGCCGGTGCCTTCGACAGCCTTTCTGCCGGAGGGGAATTCAAACCAAGCCCCCTCGGCCCCCCAGTCCCACCTGCGAGGCGACCAGCAAGACAAACCACGAGCAGGCACACGTTGTACCAAAGAACACACCAGCAAACATCGCTTTATTACACCGGTTCAGTTATCCAGACTAACCATAAAAGCTGTTTAGAGGGATGTAGACGCACAAGTCAGTGGTTTATGTATTAGGTGAAAGCTCCAGAATCGCTACCAGGGAACAGGTATTCTTCACCACTCGTTTCAAACGTACAGAAGTGGGTCTCTGGCGGGGAGGGGAGGAGGCGGCGGGTGCGACAGGCCCTCCGGGGTGCCTGCTGCCACCCGAACCGCGGCAGACCCGGGAGGCCGTCCTGCGAAGAGATGGCGGGGGCCACGGCGTGAATCAGCACAGACAGAATGGAGATACGCGGACCTGAGCCTCGCTCAGCTGGGACTACACAAGCACAACACACTGGTACGAGCTACCAAACGATTAGTGAACAGTTCGTAAGACTGGTCTAAAGCTGGAACTAGAACAACTCCGGGTGGAAAGGCATAGAAATAAATATGTGCTCCGCTCCGCATTCTCTGCCCGTTCACAAACTTGTCAGCATCTAGTTACGCAGCCATGTATTCTTCACTACCTCACAGCAGCAAAATACCAGCATTTAAGAGCAGCCGTTGAGCGACTATCCACAGCACGGTGTACATATCCGAGAAAGAAGCCTGACGCTACCCCTCGTGTTGGTCATCCTCCTCCGTCTGCTCAGCAAGCGGGGCAGCCCCCGGCCCACAAACCCTGCTTCATCCGTTGAGCCATGCGGATGCAAGCAAACCGCTCGATTAGCGGAGGACTGCCCTACTGCTAAGTGCCCGTTCTTTAGGGCTGGCAAGTATTTGGGTCACCCTGTAAACATGGGAGAAATGCAGATTTTGGTTGTCATTCACGTACGAGACCAAAACGCATCAAAAATGCGGATGTCTGCTAGTCAGCGGCTCTGCAAGTCTCCTGCCACTTCAGAAGTCTGGGGTTGCACTCTTGACATTTTACTGGTGGTGTTTATGTCATTTGCTTCTGGATAAACACTTCCCTGAAAAATACCCTTTAACAGCCAGATTAGATGACAGTATTTAAAAAGTGATATGGTTACGGTTACGTCAGTGCCTCAGACGCCGATGCGAAGGCTTAGAGCAGAGGTTACAAAATTGATGTGTAGTGTAGCACTTACATTTTGGAATAATGACTTAAAAAAAAAAAAAACCCAAACGCAGCCCAGGTTTCCAATTTCTTTTCCTAGATGCTGAGTCACCAGCAAAACTGCTGTCTAGCTTGGCCTGCAGACCTCCGCTGCTACGCAGCGCCTGGGGAAGACCGATGCACTTTGCCTCAGCTCGCTCTTTTGGCAGGGCTGGCGGCACGGTGACAGCTATTTTGTGCGTGGCTGCAGACAACGCCTTCTCCAGTCGGACTCGGGAGACTGCTCGGTCTGGAGTTACCTTGGGAGGAACGGGGCAGCTCTGAAGGATGGCAGAACCAGACGTGTCCCGTACAGCAGACACCAAGAATGAAACCCTCTTGGTAAGCAAACTAAAAGAGCTGAGAATAAGGCAAATAACTTAAGACTGAGGGAGTAACTCCCAGTTTTCCGCTTGTAATACATTTTACTCCACGAAGCAAAGGAAAGGCAGGTTGACCTTTCTTACTTAACCTCCCCTTACACTTAAGAGATGACCAAGACTAAATGAAAAACTAAGAAAAAAAAAGAAACCTAAGGAGAAGCTGTCTGTCTCCCTAGAGCTGTGATACAACGTAAAACTATTGTAGGCTATTCCAGGATGTTGAAAGTCAGTTTAGAGAAAGGCAATAAGCCCCGTCTTAAGGGGCTGTAACAGTAGTGTTCTGTATTACATTCTGTGCAAGTTACGCAACTTGTTCACAAGCTTCAGTTTACCTGTGTTTATCTCACTGCAGTTCTGTTAATTGGTGGCTGAACACTTCAAACAATCTTACTCCACAGCTCAAGGTAGTTTCAGCAGAAAAAAATTCGTTTCCTGTGTCTGGTACCTGTAGGCTCCAAAACAAGTGTTCCCAATGCCCAAACATTGAAACCTCACAGTTTACTGGCAACAGATCAGCTAGATTCCCTTTGCGCTTTGTGCTAAAGCCCCTTGTCTCCACCCCTTGTTTCCAGGGAAGACGTACGACACGCCTGAATGAAGATCCCATCTCGTTGCAGCGGTGCTGGTTCTGACTTCCCTCTACACAGACTTTCTCCGACTCTGACTAGGTGTATGTCAGGAGAAAGGGTGTGTATGTCAAAGTGACATCTTCTCCCCGAGAGGATTTCCACACATTGGAAAGCTAACAATGAAAATTACAAGTTAGGTAGGATAAGGTTGAAACTGTCCACCAGGCCAGCTTGAGCACTACGAGTTCCTTTGAGCCCTCTGGCTGCTGCTCAGAGCTTCCTCTCCCTCAGTTTGTTCCCGTTTTGTTCTTCCAGTATCGATGAGTGTCCGTCACCATTGCTCAAGCATTTGTCCTTTTCATATCTGTGCTCTTGCTTCTGTCGCCTTATCTCCTTATACCGCAAGGTGATGTCACTAGAAAGAAAAACACACAGATGTGAACTAGTGATGTGAATAAACAATGCTGGTATTTAATAATTCTTACACAAAACCACTGCGGCTTTAGCCATCCAAAAGAGTTGTAATCTGTCTTCAGGAGGCACTGAAGGCCAACGACGGCATGCATTTGAAGAAGCGCTTTTGAACGGGTGTCCAGAAGAACTCCCCCCGTAAGACCCAGGCTAGACCTGAATGTCGCACGCCAAACGCTGCCTACCGAATGAAGAAACGCCAGGCTGTCCAGGTGAGCACAAGTATAATCCCCAAGATCCAGCACTGGGTAATGTAGAACGGAAGAGAAAGCGTGAGCGTATATGGATCGTACTTCACGACAATCAGGAACTCCGTGGCAGTGATAGCAGCAACCAGCCATGCCTGCTGACCCAGTTTCTTATGGAACTTCCTGCAAAATAAAGGCACAGATAAAACAAAGCTACTGCTGTAAAACTAAGCATTCAGAGAAATATTCGTAAGAAGACAGCTGGGGTAATAATTTCATTCAACTTTGCACAATTCTAAAAGTCTAGTTTGGATTACACATGTACTAAGCCTACACAGGCTGATGACTTTCATGTCGGTATCACTTCAGTTTCCTCCGAGAGGCTCTGAAAATACGCGAAAAGTTAAACTGCATCATCAGGCGACACAAGGAACTATCCCCATTTTCAGGGTATTGGTAAAACCACATAAACCAATTACCTGACCAGCTCGAGATCAGCTGAGGTTCAGGGTACGGTACAAAATAGGAGCCCTACTCCTAGACTTCCTCTGCGAATGCCAAGTCACACTGCCGTAACCATATTTAACCCCTGTATAACTGCATTCCAAAACTTACTCTCTTCCCAAAAAGGTATTCAATGACCTGTCACTAATGATCTCTGAACAGATTTTAAAAGAAGCAAGCTTATAACAAACAGGCAAGATACTGGAAGACACAAGGACGGCGTTTCACTTCTAGGACAACACAGCCTCGGGGCAAATACATGATTAATATTCAGTCCCCAGGGTTTGTTTTTAAGCAGTCCCAGACAAGGCAGTGAGAAGCTGCAGTGCTATGTACAAGTCTAGTGAAGGACTCATCAATCAGCAATGCCAGAAATTAAACTGCAGTAGAATCCAGACATCTATTCCGAGGCTCTGCTTGCAGAAGGAGAGATTGGAAATACACCATCTTTGGGGTCACCTGTTCCTGCACGGGAAATACCCCAAACCAAAATACCTAGAGGAATACCTTTCAGGAAACCTCCTTACCCTCACGAGCAGTAGCCTATCGCTAGAAACCTGGGGAAGTTGCTCCATCTAATCCAGTTAGATCCTCCGCTTCTCCACCTTGTCTGTTCATGTCATTTCTAGACCTGACGTTTTTACAGCTTACTGACCTGACAGACCAGATGATTCATGTGTCAGTAATCAAACGGGGTTCTGTTTGGGCAACAGAACAAGCTGGTTTTTATGCATTGGATTGCACCGAAATCCTGCGCACCGCAGCACCACTGTGCCTGCAGATGTGCTATCCAACAGCACAGAGTCAAGTACATCACTTCCCGCCTGGTAGACTAAATTTTTGTTCTTCCATCACCCATCTTCTGCATCTAAAATAGGATTTTATTCCCATTAGAGGAAAGAACCAAGAGAAAGCTACTAGAAGTTGTATGTCTTTTTTTTTTTTCTTTCTTTTTTTTTTTCAAAGGCATGATTTAATTAATGTTTCCTGAAATCCAACTGATTTGAATCAAGGAAGACTGAACTTGAGAAAAGCAATACCCTCGACCACCATAACCACAAACTGTTTCACCAGCAAGGACACACAACTTTTCTCAACAGCCTTTGGATGGTGTCTTTTACTCAAACACCACACAAAGAAGCCTTCACTTTCCTGTTAGCCCTAACCCTGCTACATTATCTGATGATTATGTCTCTGAAGGTGTCCGAGAGAAACCACGCAAATAGAAGCACCACCAACTAAACGTAAAGGCGGCTGTTCTTTTTGCCTGCTGTTACTCCTTATTCTGCCTTTGTTCTAGGTGTCTCTGCTTTAATCACAGGGAGCATCTATTCTGCAGAGGGCCTTGCCCTCTCACTTGACCACAGTGTATTCTGAAGTACGTTTTCCTACCGGGTCCTTTCCCTTTTGTCCAGCTTACTGTGTTATTCCATTCCTGCCACAGCATAAGGTGCGAAGTGAAACACATCCAGGAAGAATTCAGTGTCAAGTGGCAGGACTACTGGGGCAGGACAGAGGAGACGTGGAGCAAGGCGATACAACAAACCTAGAGAGGGCTGGGGAGAGAGGGATGGACGTGTTAAGATGACCTCTGCAGTACTTCTAGGGCATTGCAGCAATGGGAAATTCTAGTCTGGTCTACGACTGCTGTGATGCACAGCCTCCTGTCTGGCCGAGGCACTGATTTAGTAAACGCTGTGATATTCAGTAGCCACGTAAGCTCCTCGGGCCGTATTTTCTTGCCGGTTTTGCCATGCAGTGGATGAAAGAGAAGCCACCTCGCAAATCCCTGATTAGGATTTCCTTGGAGAGTGGCTGCTCTGCTAATGCTTCCCTCTGCTAGGCAGAGAAACAAGCCTGCCTGCCGCCCTGCCGCCTCCAGCTAGCGTGCTGCCCGGTGCGCACACATCAGGACAGGCCCCAGGCATCTCCAGTAGCGCCGGGGCAGAGGGAGCTGCAACTGCACATCTGCTCCCAGTTTCTCTTTCCCTGTTCCCATTAGATGCCAGCAGCTGCACTGGAGAGAGCATCCTTCCTTTAGCAGGTGTTTTCCTGGTGCTCAGGCATATCTGCTCCACTACATCCCCTTGGATTCTCAGATCTGGGAAGGGATCTAAGCATGGAGGGCAAACAGAGCTTCTCTTCGCTCTCCCGAATCCAGGGGAGTCATTGCAAGTCAAGCACACAAAACACACGGTTTCTTAAACATGAGGCCTGAGAGTCCTATTTGACACCAATGCGTAAGTTCAAACTACACAAAATTGTCGAAATACTCTGGAATAAAATATGATGCAGTAAATCAAGCGTAGGTTACTGCTGATGCAGATGGTATGACTGCATTCCATTTAAAAAAGTATCCTGCCTAGGCCAACGCAGATGAAAGGACTTCAGAAACTGCTCCAGGTGGTTCATCTGGTACGACAGATTAAATGGGCAGAAACCAGCCTTAACACATGGATAGAGAGAAAAAACGAAACAGCAAATCTCTCACTGTGAGCTCAAGCTGTTCAGATGACAAGGTCAGCTTTCTGCTTTGCTGATCTGCTTCCTCGTTTGCCATCGTTTTCTTTCACTAGCTTATGACGGCACACTGACAAAAAAGAATTAAAGGTAACCCCAAGAGAAGAGCTGTGCAGAACCTCAAGCTGCCAAGGAAGAGAGTTTGTTTCCTGCCCTTCTACTCATGAAAGATTTTAAAGAAAAGTCCTTTTTTTGTTTGATGAATGAGATAAAAATTCATGGCCTCAATGCAGACTCCTTGGAAGAGACTTGAAGACTAGAAACCAGGAAGATATGACACGGTCAAATGCTACAGACTCTCGCATCGAGATATTTCTGGTCAGGAACATTTCACATAGCCAGTCCCCAAGAACTGAGAGGCAGCATGTTGTTCACAACAGGAGCGTGGTATGTAAGAGCTGGAAAAAGCTTCAAGAACCACCCCTCTTCTTGGACTATTTCAATTCTAGGTACTTTATTGTCACCATGCTCAGACCAAGCTCCTGAAAGCAACGCCCTAGAACTGTCTGCCGATACTAAGAGTCCTGAATGGGAAAAAGAGAGTCTTCATATTTGAACTTCACTACTTTCTAGACTAAATACTGCAAGGTTAGCTGAAGAGATCTAATTGGTTTATCTCAGACAATCCCGTCACTACCAGACAAGGCAACGAGCCATGTTTCTGACAAGGAAGGTCAATGGAATATTCCAGCCTTTGTCCATTAAGAAGCTGAGCGAGTTTCCAGAAGGAAAAGGTCAGGAAGCTTTCTCATATGCTGTTAGCTGGGAGCCTCTGGTACAGCCTGCTCTTCCCCAGCAGCTTCTCCCTACAACACAACAGGAAGAATCCGAAACAGTTCCTTGGTTCAAAACAGCGTGCAAGTGAAAATACACCCCGTTAAGTTGGTAAAACAGGGGTGGATTATCTCTGCTTGGATGACCTGAAGCGCATGAAGGAATCGAAGCCCAGTTGCAAAAGCCTTCGCAGAGAAGATACTAGGTAAGACCCGATGCTAGGTTGTGCCATTTTGCCAGAACAGTCTGATGAGGTCAGCTCTGTGGGGCATCAAGCAGAGCCATGAACCTCAGAAGCGAGGGGGCTAGTCACCTTGCCCACCAAGACAAACGGAACAGTGGGTGGTGGTGGCAATGATGAAGACATGCAGTTCAAGATGAGAGCCTCGGCTTGCTGGATGGACTTCTCCAGCTCATTGGAAGAATGGCAACAAACTGAATCAGCAATGAGGCACCGGTGACTGATGATTCTCCTACATTTCAATGTTATGCCATGTGGTTGAACCGAGGGCAAAGGAGTTTTTCCAACCCAAACACAAGGAGCAGAAGATTGTGAATGGTGCTAAGGAGAGGAGCTCACCAATGAGAGGCAGAGACCTCTTCTTACCTTTGAGTTGGAGGCACGTCCCAAACCAGTAGGTCCGACACCAAAGGCAGGGGCAGCCTGCCACTGCTGAATGTCCTGAAATCCGACTAAGCAATGTGGGTTGACCCTTCTTCCCAGTTCTAGGAGTCAAAGCCTTGCAAGGGAAACTGATCTTCATAGAAGGTTGGAACCCTAAATTCTGAACACAGACACTTTTTGCGTTGGTCAGCGACAGACAATGAAATATCCCTTGAAGCCAGACGTTGTCTTAGACTTAAGATGTGGGCTCAGGCAATTTGTGACATTACTACTAAAACTTAAAAGAAAACGTGATTTTGAGAACAAAGCTTTCTCAGGTCTTACATGGTCTGCAGAAACAAAAGCAGCAAGGACAAATATGATGCTTAAGTAGGAACAGTCTGCAAGTACATGCACTGTTGTGTACGGGTGCACTTCGCCTTCAATACACTCTGCTATAAAGCGTCCTCTGATCTGCAAGAGGGTGCCACAAGAGCTCCAGAGGACCAGGGACCAGTTGGAAGATAGCTCAAGAAAAGAAGCGCCTTTAAGAAACTTTTTTTTTTTTTTTTTTTTTTAGTTTGGGCCCTGTTGTCCTTAGAAGGTACATCTAAGGACTGTAGTTCCTGGCTGTCAATCTGAAAGTGGAGTTCAGTACTCCTCTGCCCACAAGCCAGTGGCCCTCCAGCTAATTTACGCATTACGTTCTCAAAAGAGTGATCATTTATTAAAAACTGAGGTTAAAAACAGTGCACATCGAATGCCCTTAACAACAGCTGTTCTCTAACCAGATGTAGTCAGAATTTTACCTCCAAAACAAAAGAACACAAAGCAGATGCTTTGGGATTAGGTCTTTTTGTCCCCGACAAACTGAACTACTGCCCTGAGATGGATGCCAACAAGCTGGAGCAAATTCAAAACAAAGCAAGTGAAGCTTGACATGGTATATACACAAGAGGACTGGCTTACGGGTCGTCCATGAAGTCGTAGATCTCCCTCATAGCCACACCTCCCACATTGACAAAAAAGACAAGTCGTAACAGGACCAAGTAGTGTTCTGGTGGCATCCAAAGGACAAACTTCAAGTAAAACGTGTTCAGCTCTGCCAATAAAAACTGAGAAAAAGGACATTTTAATTACATTCAGAAGACTTCACTGAATGAAGCCTGGAACCTCCCTCTCTCCCTGCATGACTCCCCCCACCATCTCTCCAACGCCACAACTCCTACTCAGTATTACCGAGCGCACCACCACCAGCTGCGACGACGACCAAGGACAGCTGGGGTTTTAAAAATTTTCTGTGTGTTGGAAGAGGTATTAAAAAAAACACAACAGAAACCTGGACAAGCACTGCCTCTAATTTTGAACAAGTTTGTCGGGAGTGTGAAGTACCTGCAGACTACTGATAACAAATCCTAAAGGCAACAACTTGTCCTTTCACTATCATTTCGAATCCGACTGAGGGAACCCCAAAATAACAAGAGGCATACGCAGCACATCCTGGGGTTTTTTGGTTTGGTTCGTTTTTTTACAGCTATGCAAACGCCACTGCCAAAGCCGACTTAGGAGAATTGGTTACACATTTATAGCAAAGTGTTCTCAAGTGAGCTGCCCTGGCAATGTCATTAAGTGAGCGAGCAGACACAAGTTTCTCACTTCAAAAGAAATTATAACAAATGGCATTAAGCACTGTTTAATCCAAAAGAGCAAACCAATACCTGAAGCTGCTTATAAACTGTCAGCTGAAGCTAGGCTTTGCTAAAAGAAGCATTATTATACCAAAGACTAGTATAAATTCAATGGAACCACTCAGTTGCAAAATCTGCTCCAGCACCTAAAACCCGATTTCTTCAGGGTGCAAAAAGCTGGGAGTATGCACACAGTAACCATTCGGAGAAACACGTATTTTATTTCTGCATGCACATTTACTTTACTTCTCCCGTAAACTATGGGAGCCTCAGCAAGTCTGTTGTGCTGTGTGAACCTGGCAAACGTTTTATGTAGCGGATATCAGGGGATGTGAACTCGTATTCAACCGACTGAGTTTGCAAACTGCCTGGCACTCACTGCTGGCGCTGCTGAACGCTGCTTGTGTACTTACAGACAGCACGCTGCTCCTGAAGCGCCTCAGGTCTGCAGTTTGACATCGGCGTAAAATGCAACGCTACTGCGAGAGAGAGGCGGCGGTGGCTCGCCAAGCTGACTAACGTGTCCCACTCAGCAAACTGTAACAGGGCGCTTCACTGGACAGACCCCAAAATAAACCATGCTCCACATATTTCAAGATGCTTAAAGGTATGCTGTTCTAGCAACTGTTAAAAAATACGCGGGGTTATATCCCGTACCATAGCAGTAACACAGAAACTGGTTAATGCCCACTGTCTCTGGAACCACCAGAAGTGTTTTTTAGTTAAACTTCACAGCTGCTGAATTGAAATAGGTTTGAGTCGCTCAGAGCAGAGCCAAGTGACATCCCATGGACAGCACAAAGGCCAAAGTCCCCCGGCTGACAAGAGGCAGGAGTGGGGAAAAAGCACTTAAACTGCCAAGGGTATCCTCCCTATCAGTGTCGTGTGCGCAATGCCTGCGACTGTGAAATGGAAGTTATGAAGTCAAGGTGACGCATTCCCATAATACAAATTCAAAATATTATCTGAGGCAAAACTGTGCGCTTCAGGAGCCGTGCTGCTCAGAGCTAACGTACAGAAGCCCGAGGCCTTGGCTGCAGCCCCCTCCAGATGAAATGCGATAGATATCTGCTTAAGACTGAGAGAAACAAGCCACTTCCATCCAAAGCCCATGTCTTGGTGGCAGCAGTTACTTGCTGAATTATGGCAGATCACAGTTTATATTGCTCACCTTGCCAATCAACATTGTTCAGCAAGCAAGAGCAAATATTTATGCAGTGAATCTGTAAACGAGAGACATGGAAACAGACACCTTTTCTGCCACATTCAGAAGTGATCTCTTCCAGCCTCAACTAAAGAAACATCACCATGTCGCAGTTTCAGCCTAAGTTACTGTTTGTACAGCTGCTTGAGTGTCACAAAACATTACATCAAATGACAGAGAAAAGACAGAGAAGTTTCCTTACTACAAAGATTATGCCACAAACTGCTAGCCATCTGCGTAAGCTGGACGCTGGCTTCCACTCAAATTTGACCCAGCTATACGGGGTGAACTGGAAGACAATTCTCTTCATTTTACCTCTGAAAGAAAAGCAGAACACATTCTTGCAATTTTAAGAAAGAGCACATAAGGGACATCTTCTAACATTTCCATTTGGGACACCAATTCACGTACGCAAAACGCCTCCATTTACTCATAAAAATTACTACTTAATGAGATTAACATTCTGAGTTAGAGAGAAGCCTGTTATTTGGACTATCATTTTAAACTTTAATATACTACAGCCACTGTAGTAAGCAGTTCCTCAGTTCTGCTTTGCTCAGCAAAGACACACTACAGGAAAGGGTAGCTCATTACTGGTACAAGGCTACAGGGGATTTATTAAATTTTAAGTTGCAGCGTCCCAATTACTGCGAAGTTCTGATTACTAGGGAATGCATTATTTGCACAAGGACCAAACAGATCCTTGCTGGGAATGAAAGAGTTACTAGATACTTGAGTCATCTACACACACGTGAATTCTGTAATTCACATTAACCCCAACAGAACACCTTTCAACAACCAAGACCTTTAGCACTGGCCCAAGCTTTACGCTGTGCTGCTGCTTGCGGAGTGACTTTCTACGCCAGCTTACTTGTATGTAGGAATGTTCCAAAGTCCTTGCCATTTGTACGTTTTCAAAGAAAGCCAAGACAGAGTCTTCATCCCACAGTAAATTCCTAATCCGTTACATAAGATCACATCCATGATCCACTGAAAGGAGAAAAACACAGTGATGCTGGAGAAGAAACACGGAAGCCTGTAGAGGGACGAGACTATAGGTACCCATACGTGCCGACACGCTCTCGGCCACCGGGACCGAACGCCCCCAGAGGAGAGGGGCGCGTGAGCCGTCAGGAGCAGAGCCTCAGCTGCCCACGTCTGCTCACATAAAGCAAGTGTGTTCCGCAGATCCTCTTTTGCTGTATTAATTCTGCTACAGAACAGACCTCTTCCCACTTACTATCAGCTCAACTCCACGCTATTAACTGAGAACTTTAGAAATACACCAAAAAGAAAATCTGAACGTGTTCCTACGGACTGGATTTTATTATGCCCAATAACTTGACATGCTCTTTAAGCTTCCGGCTGCCTCCTAAAGAAATGACTTATCTCCAGGCTCAAGATGTGAAATTAGACACGGGATTTCTCCCCATGCTCTGTCTTATTGCCACGTGTTAATTCTGGAGATGGAGCTCTTGAGCTGAAAAAAAATTGGCCGTCCTCTGCATTCAAAGAAGCGGGGCACAGAGTGTTAATTTCCTACGTTTTTTTGAAGGCAAAATAGCTTTGCTTGATGTCTCTATACATAATGCATTTACTTTTATCAATACAACCATGTAGTAAATCATTACAAGCTTGGGAAAGAGCTCGTACTGTAAGAATAAAAACAAGCCAAAGTAACATAAGAACCATAGCTGTGTGCCCTGAATGTAGATAATTTTGATCGCTCTGGTAACCAATTTACATTTCACAGGAAAATAAAAAAATGAAAAAAGAAGAAGTGTCACTTTAAGGTATAGAGCTTGCTTTTTCCACAGAGAAACTAGATCACAGTAGTCTCTCCGGCTTGAAAAAATACACACAAGCAGTATTTTAGGACAAGAATGGTTACAGACTGTCACTTTTCAGTAAGCCCAAACCTTTATCTTTTAAAACATTTTTATAAACCACAACAGAAATTCTAAACACAATAATATTTACTGTTTTCAGAAAACAGTGAGGATACGTTTGCTGGACACAAATTGCACTGAGTCCAGCTTTGGTTGTTTTTTTAACAGGCAAAAAAAAAATCACCATCTGAAACCTGAAACACAAAGTTTTACCCTCCTCTAAATTTCAGATTTTATGGTTTGTACCATCACCAAATATTTGGAAACGTTCGGGTAAAGCTTTAGATTCCCTCTCTGGTGCGAAATGAACCACAACAAACATTTAACCACCTGCAAGAGTTTGAAACCCCACAAAATTATACAAACAGTGACAGACTCAACACGGAGAAGCACCGATGCTCCTGAGCTGCAGCAGTCACACATGCATCTTTGGCCACATGCACATGATATAATTTAGTTCTCACCACTTCCTACCCCCTCCCATTAAAATATCTCCTTCCATTTAGACAAATATATTAGGATCTGTGCAGTACATACGTGATCCCACCAACATTCACTGAAGTTCGGAAGCTGGTGTTCCAGACTGTACTCCAGAAACTCGAACATTACACTGATGATCATACACATCCACCAGTCTCGAATCATCAGTGTCTATGTAAAGGGAGAAAAAGTCTGTCAAATATCCACAGCAGTTGCAGCGTACCAAAAACCATTACAAAAATGAATACTTGCACACCAGACTGAGCAGAACCAGACAGCACTTACACTAACGCCCTTTAGAAATCCAAATAAAGGAGACCTCCATAAATACTGCAGAGACCCCGCTCAGATTTACAGTTTTGCAACAGTGTATGGAAAAATTATGATGGTTTTTTCCTAATTTCAAAACTGATCACTTAAGGAATACGAGATTAACCCTTCTGGGCTGCACACAGAGGACACACATGGTGTGCTTTGTTTGCTGGTTATTTCTACAGCTCAATATCTTGTCTCCAGTATCCAGAAAAGGATTGGGAAACTCATGACAATCTTATTTTTATCCTGTGATAGTCTAGTAAAGCCAAATGGCCACAGGCCTCTGAACTTCTCAAGTATGCAGCACAATAGACAAGACAGACGCTGGAGAGTAGAGATGATTACATTAATACCATTACATGAAAGAATAAAGGCAGGCAAGACAGGATTCAGAAGGAAGTTAGTGAGTTAAATGAATGGAATTACTGGGTGCTCGACCATCACTGGTAGCATCGTCCTAATGCTGCTCAAAAAAGGCTTTTCAGAGCCTGCTTAATGCAAGCTTTTAGTCACCGGCACTAAATCTCAGCCCTGGCTGTGCTGGGACACCTGAGTCCACTTTATATCAGCTAGCAGCTTGGCAGGGTGGGCAACGCGGAGCAGCATCTTCTTCCACGGTCAGCACAAGGATTTAGCTCAACTGCAGTCCTAGAACATAGGTATCACCTCAGCCTACTGTCAAAACAAGGGAAGAGATTTGTGGTAACACTTTATTTCATATTTGTAAGTGGATAAGAGCACAGAGGTCTGCTGTACCCTCAGCAGGGCGCCTAGATGGGAAGCGGCAACCCCGAATGTGCTCGTATTGATTCTGCAAGAGTAAATGCAGCTTGGCATTGACCGCCTCAGCCAGAAGATGGAAAAATATAAGCTATGCATTATCCATGCTAGCCTGACAACGCGTGATCTAAATGACTCCAAAGCAAACAGGGAGGCCCACAATAATTTCTGATGAATGAGGCACATTCATTTTCCATATTGCCATTCCGGTGCTTCAAGACACAGCTGAAGAGTCTGATACTCAAACCAGACCAAAAAAAAAAAAACAAAACCAAAAACCAACAAACCCAAACACATGTTCATCTCTGTTTATGAAGACACCACACTCACCATCCAGCGTTTTAGAGAAAAATACGCTAACTGACAAATAAGAAATATAGCAGCCAGTTTCCTTCAAGGACAGCAGCACAAACGCCTTGTGGAGTATGCTGGGCTCTTCAAATCCGGCTGCAGGTTGACAAGCTGACACATCACCTCAAGCACTTCTGCAGAAACATCTCTCCAATAACAACCAGGCTTCTTCCAGAGCCAGGCAGGTAACAGCTTGATTGCCTGACTGGCACATCGCATTCTATCCCATTCTAGTTCCTCGGGAATGTGTTACTACTCCCCTTATGTCTTGTTACCAGGCTCTCACTATCTAGGCGTTATTTGTAAAAATAAATACAGAATGTAACTGAAATGCTGTTTTGATATTGACGTTTCTAATGTAATTCTCTTGGATGAAGAAAATCCAAGTTCCTCCAAATTTACAATTCTTTATACTAACAGAGCAAGCCACAGACCAGCTGATCTGAAGCCAAGGTCTCCCCACGCCAGCATACTCGTCTTTTGGTTACAGGGGACAAAACCAGCACAAAACACAACACTGATAGGAATACATCTGCACTTTTGAAAAGGAAAAACAAAACAACAGTTATAGCTTATTTTTAAAATGGCCTGAGCTTTTTCAGTTTATTATATACGGTGGTCTTGCAGGTGAAAAAACAAACGAGGTCTGCAGGGCGAAATAAAGTTAGCTAGTAAGTCTGCTCAGGTTAAAAAAAAAAGCTAGTATTTAGACCAAAGTAATGAGCAAAACATGTGTTGAATGAGTTCTGCCAGAGACAAGCACAACTGGAACTCCTTCCGCAGTCGGTTGATATTGACTGAGGAGTAACAAGAATGAAGCCACTGCCCATTTAAAGATTTAAAATCCCGATTTGGATGCCACTGGGAAAAGCCTGCCTTGGATTAGTAGTAGTGCAGCATCGCACACCTATGTTTGGGTAACAGCAGACTTCCACTGCCTTCCCCATACTCTACGTTCAAAGGTCATTCAAGCATCTATCTTGCTACAGGAGTGAAGATTTTTACTTTTATTGATTGGACCTCAGAATGAATTATGGCGGAGGAGGGAGCTTGCCAATGTAACGTTACTTTGGAAAGAAATGAGGTGACCTAACATGGCCGGGGGGGAAGCCTTTCATGTATTACAAACACAGTCTAGTTCACAGATGACTGCCTAATATAATTGATCACGAAGACTGGCATCACTAAAACAGAAGCGGTCAAGCTTTAAAAGTAGAATAGTACTGTAACAGAAGACCCATTCTTACCTTCAGGTACCAGCCAAAAAAGTGAGCAGGAACAAATCCATCCAGTTTGTCCTATAAACCAAGGAGAGAGTGTAGGTCACTTTGCACTACAAACAAGAACCCATTAAGCCTTACTTTTTCCAAGAAAAACGCAGCAATAAACTCCAGTTGTTTCACATATAAATACTAAATGCATTTTATGAGTGAGTTTGTTCTCAAGTACAGTGAACAAACAAGCTGTCTTCAAAGCAAAGTCACAATTTTAAGGGGCAGAAACTGGAATTAGGATCATATTGATAAAGCGGAGACTATCTTTTTAACGCTAAACATCACGTTCCTTGCCTTCCAAGGGGAACACATTCAAGCCAGAGCAAGAACGTGCATTTCTTCACCAGACCCCCATCTTGTATCTAGCAGAGCTTCTTACATCTTATCAGTCCTGCCACCGTAAACCCCTGGGCAAAGAGTGCCTTTCCTCCTCCTAGTTTTGGTGCAAAACTAGAAAAGGACAGCTGCAATTGCTCTCAGTTATTCCAGCTCCTGACGCACTGAAGACTTACGCGGTAGACCCGAAGCATTCAGCGCTCCTCACTACACAAGCGCTAACAGCTCTGTGCAATCAGCGAGTTGTAAATAATCAGAATTCCTCTCCCCTTGAATTTCAAGTCTTCTGTTTGCCAGCGAGAAACAATAACCTGACAGTTTCTGGTATTCAGAAAAGTGCAACTTAGGGGTTGCTTGGCAACGTGCAACTTCTGAACTTTGTGCCTCAAGGTGACTGAAAGTAGAAGATTCTTTAAGCACACAAATAAACCCAAACTCCCAGGGGAAAAGGTTTACATCAATAATCTGAGAAACAAGGATTGTTAAACAGTTTACTCTCTCTCCTGGGCAATGTAATTAAAGAGACTCGTCTCCATCTGATCGACAGGAAAGGTCAACAGAAGACAAACAAGAAAACTGAAGAGTCAGTCATGACCTGTCAACGCTCAGACAGACTCATGACTGCACTTCAAAGAGTTTAATTAAGCAACCTTTTATCAAAAAAATAGTCAGAGTCATTAGCAAATAACTTTATTTGTTGCTTACCCAGATGTTGTGAAATGGATCCGTTTCATTGCCAGGATCATAAATAAGGCAGTTTCCACCGTAGTCTCTTTCCGGCAAAGGAACACCTAAATGTGGATCAATGTACTTCATAAACTGTCTGCCGTCTTGTACAGTCTGCAAAAGGAAGACAAATCCCATGTTTCCCTCTTAATAGGTATTAATACACAGAAAAGTATAAAGAGAATTAATATCAACATTGTATCCTCGAATGTTTGTTTGTTTGTTTGTTTTAAATGTGTTGCAGAACAATTCTTGAAATATATTCAGACCTCAGAGCATCACACAGCATATATACCTGACTTCCTGGGCCTCCAACGCTAAATATCAAGGAAAAAAATGAACTTAAGATTTCTTAAAGATGAAAAATGAGAGATCTTTAACTCCGTTTCCTAAGCCTCCCTCTCAAAAGCCTACCACCCGAACTGGCACACAATTCATCCTTCCCACCGACCCTCTTGCCCTTCCTCTCCCCGCCTCAAGCTTGGCGAGGGTAGAGCAAAAGCAGCCAGTAACTCAGGACAGGCTCGTTCAACGCTTCATCTCCCGCGTTAGCGACCTCCTGGCTTCCCGGAACGGGAGGGATCCAGCAGCGCTTTAAACACTCAGCTCCGCAGAAATCCAGTAGACGCAAACATCGGCAGGTGGAGCGCGCCGATGACGTGCACGGTTAGCAGGATTAGTCGTGCGTGTGTGCTCAGCTCGCTTCAGCTACAGAAAGTCGAGAACTGCACCGCATTTCATGGCAGAAAAATTTCGCGCAGCTCGTTGAATAAACAGTCGTTTCAAATAAGTCCCACTAGCAGCACGGGTAATAAACTTGAAGCAAACAGCAAGGAAGAAATTGTCAAAATACTAGTTATAAACAGCGACCAAAACTTGAACTGGCTTACTAGTAACTCGCACAGACATTTGCTGAACTAGTATTGCCCGATGAAATTGCTCACTGTTGTGGTCAATGTTTTACAACAGAAGCACTGTAACATCTATGACAGACTAGCAGACAGTAAAAGCAGGGCAAGGCCAAAATTAGTTCACAGCCATAATAAGAAAATTATAGAATAAAACCACTAAAGTGACATTAACTGTAAGACGAGTTTCAACTATGAGCGAGCTTGTATTTGCTTTTAATGAAGTTTAGTCACTTACAGACTCAGCATAATTTTAACCTTATTTAAACCTGTGCAAAGTAATAATGTATTTTTAGTAAAGAGCTGAGCAACAGCTAGCGAGCGTCCTTAACAACGGAACGGCTGGCAACGTAACGTACCGCCAGAGGAAAGCAAAGCAAGGCCAGGCTTTTCTATTAGAGTTCGGAACCACAACAGTACTATCAGATAAAAATGAAACATATCATTCAGTCTGACTGCAGCCAGTCAGGAGCAGCATTTACAAGGATGCCTGGAAAAAAACCCAGGGTGACATGAAACAGTAAGAACATAAGAATAAATTGGAACTGAGTCCGTATTCCTCAGCGGTGAGGAATAACAACAAAAATGGCAAGACAGACCTGCTCATGCCTGCGAAAGGGTCAGAACTCCGCTCCCTCCAAGCAGGAGAGGCAGCCTGAAAGAAACCCTAACGAGACATTAGGGCCCTGCGCAAGGGTTTACACTGAACCCCCAAGTCACGTCAACGGGACAGGAACGCGTGGTGTTGTTTGCTGAGCTCCTGCGGACACATTCCAGCTGCCCGCTGAAACAAGCCAGGCAAACAAAAAAGCAAAAAGAAAAAAAAAAAAGGACAGTTTTGTGTTCTTAAGAAAGCTTGGCACTGACTTTTGGGGAGGCTCCAGGAAAGCCAAGCAAAACACAAAACGCTGGAGCCAAAGGAAATCTTTGATCAGCTGGAAAGGGTTTGATCAATGTTAAAAACTTGTTTGCAAAGCAAATACCCTACTCCAGCAGAAGGCGGATGCCATCCTGACACCTCTGAATTCCAGCCCCACTTCAAGCTCACTTGGCCTCTAGAGGCAAAACATTTTTTTTAAACACGTTCCTCATCCTTCTCTCATCTAAAATGACTTTCTAAAGCTCCCTGCTGAGTAGGTGATGTACTTGCACAACGCTTTTATACTACAGAGCACCACGTCACCCAGATGTCAGCAAGAAGGACCTATCCAAAAATGAACACCTGGGGACTCTAACTGGAACGTAAATCTGCAAAGCAGCCAGCTGCCTGAGCGGACAGGACAGTCACCTCTCATGGTTTACTACCTCTACCCTTGCTTTTGGTTTCAAACCACGCTGTTTCCTGAGGCGATGACCGCAATCATTGGATGCGTAACTGAGGAAAGGTGAGTCTCCTTCCAAGTCTCGAGCTCGCTCTTGGCACTCAGACTTGCCTTGCAGTGGTGTAAGCGTACATATAGGGACACCGTGGCTTTGTTAATAGCGTCAGGTTTACTGTTCTTGCTTATCTCGGAATATTTACCTCAACTGCTGCATTTCCGAGAAGTCATAGAATTGTAAAGGCCAGAGGAAAATTCTCAGTTTACTAAAGGATGAGAATATGGTAAAAAAGAACATGCTTTATTTGAAAGTACCGATAGCATGTCTTTCTACAAAACCCATCATCCTCAGTTTGCTGCCGCTACACGAAGTCGTGCCTGAGGTTTCGGTTTATGGCAAAAAAATGTTCAAACCACGTATTATCTAAGGTAAAAAGTATTCCAAAAGATTAAACAAGATGAATTCACTCCACAGTCTGGAGGATCTAAGAAGCTAACTGCTGGTACACAACTTCAGCAAGTCACAGCAAGTCCCGCAGAGCAGAGACGAAACATCAGAAGCACCAGCTCCTGATGGTTTGAGCTAAACAAGAACTCTGACTTCTTATCGACTCATTTGAGAACACTTCGCTGCGGTGTGTAACCGAGGCTGAGACTAACTGGAGGTGAGACAACAAGGTGAAATATTTTTGTAATATTATAATTTTTCCTCAACCTAGAAGTCTCATTCAATAGCAGAATGATTTGATTTCACAAAAACGAAGAGCATCTCCTGTAGTCAGCGAGAATCCTAAAGAACACCACAAAGGATTTTATATCCACATTAAACTGGCATTTAGTAACTAGAGGTCTAAGTTACTTACCTGAAACAGTATAAAGATGAGGAAGAGCTCATACACAACACTGACACACAGCCAAAACCTCCAGTAAGCTACAGAAACAGAAACGGGATGTTAGCAAGCTTTCCAGCAAATCAGCAGTCAACTGTTCATTTACTGTAACATAACTAAACATTTCAAAAAGAGATGCTCCCACGAAGAAATTCTAAAGCCCAGCATTCAAGTAAAGCGTTCACCATCCTTCCTAAAGAGTACAACCAGAAAGGCTCTTTACCTACCAGACAGGCTGCTCTGCCAATTTCCCAGAATTGCCCAGGCAATGACCTGGATCTGTGAGAACGGACCAGGATCCCCAAGAACGCCCCAGCCCAATGAACGAAATATTTAGGAACTGGATGGAAAGATGCATGCTGCTTGCAATGCTTTCTAGCAGTCCTTGGAAGAGAACCATAGCCTTCCTGAACTAATCCGATTTCTTTCTCCACGCTCTCACGTAACCCGACCTGTCCAGCTTTGGTTTTCCCAGCCCTATCGTGGCTAACGCGCTTTCCCAGCTCCTGCCTGTGTACTGCTAAAACAGACAGGACTAAGGCCAGCAGGAGGAACCACTGCCTTCACTTTCCTAAGCCCATCTTCTTCCCTGAAGACAAGGTTGTTTCCTCAAGGGGTAGAAAGCATTTCAAAATACCAAAGATATTTTCACTTTTACTAGGCATTAAATAAAAAAGAGGTACCAAAGGTTTAGCAGGTGCTAGATGCAAGACCTATGAGATCATCTGAAACTCTTCATAATAAGAGAAACATCATGCAAAACTCAGCTGCTGCAGTTGTTTTTCACCCTCCGGAGATGTGCGAGTGCAGACCTTCTCACACTGAAGCAACACCTGAATCTGAAGGGTACACAAATTAAAGTGTTTGTACGCTTCCAGCTCCATCACTGTCCCCTCAGTTCTTCTGAAAGACTCAGCCTGGAGGCAGCAGGCTCTCCGACTGCCCTGGGTGCAAGCTCTGCGGCCCCTGGGCTGCGCTCATGCCCCCAGTTCATCCTGCTCCACCCAGAGACTGGTTTGGCCTCTGTTCCCCAAGCATCTTCTGGGCTCTGAAATCTCATCCCGCGTTTTTGTTAACTCCTGTACAGGAGGAAGCAGGTTAACGTGGAGCCCATATGTGCACAGACAGAGCGCTCCAGCGTTTCTTCCTAACCCCATCCAAAAACTTACACACGGTAATTCAGCCAAACTTGACTCATTCCAAGTGGATATCAGTAACATCACACACTAATCACCCTGGAATGATTTTCATAGACTCTCCTTCGGGTGTTTCCTGTTCACGCTTACAAAACAGAGCTCTCCTTCCATGGTGACATCTCGGCGATAGCTACAATCGCACTGGGGCAAAAAGGGACCAAGACAGTTGTTCATGCGGCTGAGTGGAGACAGCAGGCTGTTCCGCCTGCGTGAACGTGGCTTGCCCTGAAGTGAAAAAACCCAGAACCCTCAGGCCTGATTTGGGCATTTATCTCTCTTCACTCCAAGGCACCGTAAGTATGTTAATGGGTAACAGCAGGACCATGACATGAATAATGCCAGAACTGAACATAAACTCCGGGCTTGCAAACATACTGTTTGTCAGCTCAGAACCTGAAATCAGCTAGCTGTGGCGTTGCAGAGCTTCCCAGAGGCTTGCTTGCCCCCTGAAACAAAAAAAGAGAGTCATCTTTGCCCAATTCAGCCTCAAGTAGCAAAAAAACCCAACCAAACAAAAATATTCCACATTTTTAAAGAAGTCTCTAACAGCCTGCTTCTGACACCATCATTAAAATAGACTGAAATGTGAGAAGGTGTGACCTTTTGTCAGCAAAACTGCTAAATTAATTTCACCAAAATGGCCTACTTTACACTTGCAGGGGGAAAAAAGGAAAAATAGAAAAGGCAGGTGTGGCCTGGACAGCGGGAAGTTCAGAGCTCTGGGACAGCTTTCACTGGAAATTTGGAACTTTTAAGATTTTTACTTACAGTCTACAAACATAATTGTCATTTCTTAATTATGCAACACAATGAAGTGTCTTCTCAGGGATCAGTCATTAAAAAAACCCAAACCAACCTCTAAACGGACGTTATGAGGTGGGTTTGCCCCTTGGTCTCCTCGAGGGAAGGAAAAGCAGAGTTCAGCCTACCTTCTCCCTGGAGAGGCAATAACTAGTGCCTCTTGTGCGGCTCTCCTTGCACAAGAGCTGTAGAAAACACGACTTGAGACTTCTGTCCTTCCTTCAGATTTGGTTAACTTTCAAATCCACTGGCAAATCTCTCACGGAAGGACGGACCCAGAGTGCGTGTGCACTCTTGTCTTTCTAGAATGCAGCTCAGGAAAACCAAACAAGCAAAAAGCCCTCCCTCGGTCAAAGGATTACGTGGGAGAGAGGAACCTCTCCCACCCCGGCACCGCTGTGCTGCCGAAAAGCACTTCAGCCTTCTGCATGTGAGTCTGCAGGACAGAAACACAGGGGTGACTTAAAGTGAGGAAAAAAATCAGGTTGCATTTGATACGGTGTTTTCTATCCTTTCCTATAAGGACTGCATACCTTGAAGAGTAAGCACTATGTTCATGCCAGACGAATTAACCTTTCATTAACACACTTCTCCCACAAGAACTGAGCACTGCTTCCTTCAAACATCACCTCCAGCCTATAAGCCTTAAAAATGCTGAGTGTTTTTCTGACCTATAAAGCCCTGTATGACAGATTTTACACTACTCGGACATAAACGTGGCAGACTAGTTCTGAAACTGATGTACATATAGTTCAGAAATCAGAAAAATCTAAGTCCTTAGCTGCGCTTTTCTCCTCCTATATATATAGGGTTCTGGCAACAGAGGATCTGCAGCTGCTGAACATGCTCAGCAACACTTCATCATAAAAAAACAAGACCTGGTTATAATTTAGTACGCTCTCCCCAGCCGACCTAAGTACCCAAGAGGTTTTGAAGACTACTTTATACCTGTGCGTGTACACCAGAAACAAGATGTTTTCAAAGCTGTACAAACATTGTGTTCTCTCTCTTCCTGGACTGGCCTCAGCTTTAGCCATAAAGTTATTTTTGGCATACCTCTAATATTTGTTTTCCTTAAATGCACTTGTCACCATGAACCTCCCTCAAATTAGGACTATCTTCCTGATTAAGTAGGCTTCAACTAATCATTTACCTGATAGGTTAGTGATTACTATGCTCAAACACTAACCTGGTGCTGCTGTAGGGAGGCTTGCAAACACAAGATGAGCACTTAACAAGAGCGCGCTGCCTGGCTGAGCGCACAACCAGCACTTACCCCTATTTATCAACAGAGGCGCAAGTTTGACCTATGCCACCTGAAAGGCTACCTGAGTAAGGAAAAAAAATTCTAAGTTATTTGCCCAGGCAAGGCACTTACCTTAGAGCTGCGAAGCGGGTGGAAGCTATGAAGTGCTAATCAGAAGTCGCACAGGGCACGAGCAGGGAGAACTGTCTGCTCCGAGCAGCCCCGTGAGCCTGGGCCAGCACACGCCTGCTCCAGTTACTGCTCCGGAGTACGTGGCTTTCCATAGCAAGCTCAGGTTCAAAAGCACCACCCATGACCCGAGAGTCGCAAGGGCCAGGAGGTGGGACAACCGAGAGAGCAGCAGAGGCACGCCAGCCCTCCAGACTACTCCTAGCTCCACGTGGGCAATTTGGTATTTCTAAACGCAGTGCCCGAACACATTAAATGCTAGTTAAGATAGAAAAATATGAGTTAAAGGCTCAGCTTGTCCAAACCCCTACACAGAGACTCATTTATTCCACCCAGTCAGTGAAAAAGCAGCCAATTAGTCTCGCTATCCCAATAGTCCAATATATTTATGCAAAACCAGTGGTGAGTACCCAGATTCCTGAATTGTTAAAGGAGTTGTCAGGAAGAGGCAGATCACGTACTATTCCCTGGATAAAGTTCTAATGAAAGGATTCCTCCTTTGCAGAATGAGAAGGCAACCAGCTGCTCCATCCAGTTCCACCGGCAGCCCGTTCCGCCAGTGCCTTCCACCCAGGGACAGAAGAGACCCAGTTCCCGCCTGCTCATTTCCAGCCACTTCAGCCCTCCAGCCTACGGGTTAGTTACGAACTTCCTACTTTAGTCTCCAAACCGCTTGTGCTGTCAGGCATGATGTGTTAAGTCAAAATAACTGTTGGCAAAGGTCGGGAATATTAAAAGCGATTTCTTAGGGCGTTAATAATTGTCATGGAAAATTACAACATGGGCATGTAAGGAAGGCAAAAAAAAAAAAAAATCCCCAGTCTGGATGGATACCACTTGGGTGGTGGCTAAGATCAGTTTCATTAATGGCCTTAGTGAAAAGTGGGTTAATAACACAAAGCACAAACAACAGCAGCAGGGAAGACGGGGACAGCAAAGAGAAAATCAGATGATCTCCAAGGACCAGAGTGATACAAGAGCTCGTAACACGGTCTCACACTTAGGAACCGGTAAGTTTTCACGTTAGCCCATCAGCTGAAACAGAAGCATTCGGTATTATCTGCCACTCACCGAGCTGTCACTGTAATACAGCCATGAAAAAAGCACGTGCACTATAAAGACAGCTACCGAGGCGCTGCCAGAGAGGTACTGGGAAGTAGTAACTGTCACAAAACCCATGAAGTTCTCCCACATCTGCAATATTCTGCACAGTTCTGGACAGCCCTTTTCAAAGACGAAAACTCAAAAGACACAAAGAGAAGACCAAAACATTAGGAGGAAAGCAGACTTATATTGAGGGGGGAGACTAAAAGCAAAACTTGTTGCTTTAGCAAAACCAATGACAAACTGGTATATGTGAGTTGTGTATAAATAAATCGGGTGGATAAACACTGAGTAAGTAGAGCTATTTAAACAGAACATTAGCCACAAAAAGAAACCAAAATATAAACCACCTCGGAGCTGGTCATAAATAAGTGCGCATATACTGAATAACAGGGCTCCGAAGTCACCCGACAGAAGCAGGGCGTGAAACCTAGCTACATTTAAGACACAGCCTGAAGAATTCACGTAACAGATCTGATGTGGCTGTCCGTGACCGTAGTGACCCGGCTGACCCAGAGGCTCCCTTCTGCCCTATAAATGGAAGCAGCACACACCAGCGGCCTGTGCTGCCAGTTCCTTTGAGATGAGATCTTTCTCCTGGAGCAGCACCACCAAGCCAAGGTCAGAGACTCAACCGCCTGACGGGAACTTCCTAACGCGCCCCCCGGCAGCTGGCGAGCTGACGCTGGACCTCACCGGGCTGCAACGCCATGCCCTCTGCTGCCTGCAAGGGACTTCCCACGGGAGTGGTACGGAGAAAGACTGCCAGTCTCCTTTAAACCGGCACCCAGACGTCCTGCCGTGACCGTGCACGTACCCACTGTCCTAGCCAAGCGCTACAGCCCCCGCAAACCACGCTTCAGAAGATCATCCCGTCAAACACGCTAGAGGAAAGGTGAAGTTAAGACAAAAGACGAGATGAATCCACTCAGTAGTTGAACTGGTTGAATACATGGGAGCTTCTTCTATCACCCTGTTCGTGGACGATCTGATTCTGCTGAAAGATGCTCAGCTTCAGTCCGGTAACTGCTGTAACCAAGAGAGTAGCAGAGAGAGGTGGCAAATGCTGGCTCAGTCTACACTAGAAGTTTGCTGCTGTGGAGATCTCCGACCTTCGGACTTGCCCCATCCAATTTGTACTACTTTGTTCTAGGGAATAAAACCGACTTCTGTCCCAGACAAAACCACTGGATGTTCTAAAACTGAAAGCACTCAAATAGCACCCGTGTCCTTGAAAGGAGTCATTTGTCTTATAGGAGGAACCAGAATTAACCGTAACAGGAAGGAAAGACTAAAACCTGCTATTTAGTGAGACCTCAGAAATGCAAACTTCTGAATGACACCTTACGTCTGCAGAGGTGTGCTGCGGGCATTGCTCTAAAACAGCAACTGCTTTATCGACCTTTTTAATGCGTCTGCTGTTTCTCATATAGAATAGCATGCCTAAACTGGAAGGTTAAATTTTTGGCATAAGAAATACTTATAGCTTCATTTGACTGCAGGAGAGCCTAATGCTTTCAGGACTATTATGTAAGCCTATATAAATTCCCTTAATTCTTTCTCAATGATTCCCATCTAAAAAAAGGCAAAAGATCAAAGATATTGAAGTATTTTCATACTTCACCTGATATAACACTACATGGAAGTAGTGTTGGGCTTTCAAACGCTTTCAGGACTTACGGTCTTACTGGAAATCCTTAAAATCGTAATCAAGGGTTTCTAATCTACCAGTTATTGTGGATAATGGACACAGAGCAAAGGGAGCGTAGCGCTCCGGCAACCGGATACACGGTCAGAAGTGCAGTCCCATTACAGAAAGGAGGAGGAAAAGGAAAAAAAAAAAGGGATAAACAAGGGAAGCTAAGGTTTCAAGAATCTGGCAGTTCACACAAAGCTTTTTACTAACAACAGGAAGCCAAAAACAGGGAGATCCAAAGAAAAAAATCCTATGCTACATGCGGACTGAACGCGCTGAAGGATCGCTGTGCTGTTTGGAGGCTGGCAGGCGACCCGAGAGGTGTGCAGTGTTAATGAACCTCTGTTATTATTATTATTTACATTAGGACTTACCTTGCTACAAGCAACACAAATATTTACGTTCACCATAAACCATGCAATTGATCAGAAATATCCGAGGGACTTAAGCAACTTAAATTACCTGGATGAGGTCTTGAAAACGGTCCATCTTTAGCTTGCGTAACTCCGAAACATAAGAAAACCAAAATACTGGCAACAATACCTCTGAAAGTGAAAAAGGGAACAAATTGTTTATATTGCATCATCCTCCTAATGAAATTGTAAATTATATTCTTTGATGTAAAAAAGGTCTGGTCTGTTTCTTAACTACTAAACACGTCAATCATAAACAGATGCCTTTTGGAGATTGTATTTCAGGGAAAGGGCTATAAATTCCTGTACTTTTAAGCGCGGTTTCATGACAGACTGTTGCAAAGCCCGAGGTTTACCCATCCATCCTCCTCCCTTCCTCCCCACTGCCTGCCTGCTTCCCTGCCTTCCATTTTGCTGTCCTTTACTGGGAGCCGGCCAGCCGGGCGAGGAGCCCCATCTGCCCGAGAACGCACCCAGCAAAGCCAAAACAAAGAGAGCAGCTCCTCGGTCCACACGATGCGCCCTAGCCTGCGGGGGATCAGGAGGTGCACAGTACGGCAAACGCTTCCCCATGTCTTTGAGCAGTCAGAGACACGTAAAAATTTAGCTGCGAGAAACCTCTCAAGTTAGAGAGCTGCTCATTGCGCCAGTAAAACGTCAACGACATTTAAAAGATTTAAATCTGAAAGACACTAACTAGTAAAGCATGCCTACAAAAATAATTTTAGCACTTAACCGAACAAGAAAGGGAGAACATGGCAACAGTTTCATTAGTACAAACAAGCTCTTGTTTGTGTGATTTGAAGGGCTGATTCAGAGACGCAAGACAAGGAAGGCTGTCTGGGAGGGCCTGTGCATCCCCCGCTGTTGCGGGCCGCCAGCGGGCAGCTCCGCTCCCTGCCCCTGCTCCGGCTGCAACCCCCAGTGGCATCACGCGCTGGAGAGCCGGTACGCTGGCAGATGGAGCCCTGGCCACCTCGGTACCTTGCTTTCTCTGTGGGTGTTCAGCGACAGGAGCTGGAGATCATCACCTTGCAGGTACCCACACACCTAGATTTGTGACCGTGGCTGAGCAGCAATCACTTATGGCCAAAAACTCGTGTAGAAAGGCATCTTAGAAGAGAGACTGTTCCGTGGCTTGAAATTCAATGTATAATCCTGATGCATACGGGATTTTTTAAACGCGAATTTGTTTTTTATATGGAAAAAAAAAAAACCACAAACAACTTTTTTCCCCCCAAGAACCCCTGCTCAGCATTCAGAGTATTTGGGAGATGTGGACTCCTTCCACAGGCATTGTATGCAAAGGAGGTCACTCAATATTTATTTAGCTACCCTCAGAGCTGGAGCTCAGCCCTGTCAGCTCCTCCTGGGTGCTTAACGGCAGAGGAGAAGTCGACAGTTGTCAGACGGGATGGACTGTTTCAAGGCTGCTTTGAATGCTGTAGGAACTGTGTGAATAACAAGTCTCATCCATCAGACAGGTTTTGCAGCGCAACATCTCTTTGGCTAACGAAGTAAATTTTCAACTGCCTTTACAACAGAGGCAATCTGATCACATATATCCCGTGACACAGCAGCATCTGCGTGTATGGTCCTCATGAACTTTGACTAGATTTACATATACAACTTTTCTATAAATCTTATCTTAAAGAAAAAATTCCTCCTTTAATTACCCTAGCACGTCGCAGGAAGGAAAATGCCACTTAAACGTCAGCATATAAACAGATGCAAATACAAATCTTAGCTATGGATACCACACCCCATGGTCTCACAGGTTCACGCTCTCATTTGGTTTTTGTCCACCATTTACTGATGACTTCTTGCATGAATCCGGCCACTCGCCCTGCCCTCAGCTGCTTCTGCGGGTGACTGATGAAGCGCTTTACAGGGGAGAAGACGGGAGCCTCAGATGACTCCCTACTGCTTTCGCTAGTCCAGGCAACACAGCAACAGGAGCCAGCACAGCGATTCGTGTTCTTTGCTTCAATTTTATCTTCTGCTCTAGGCACCTAATGCAGTTCGCAGGCACTCTGGCACCTCTCAGCAAGAGCTCAAGAACAAAGGAGGTTTGCAAGCGTTGCACCTAAGCGCTGAAACACTGCTCCACTGTCATTGTGCAGTAGTTGGAAATAAAAAAGCGTGACAGCTAGAGACACTGCTCATTGGTAATAAAACTACTTCTGTTCATTAAGCAGGCAAGTGTTCCCATGAAATCAGTGCACGCAGCGCAGCCTCATGCAGGCCAAAATTTTAGGTCAAAACACACAACAGCTCTACGTGAAGACTGAAAAAGATCTCAGGGTAGAATAAGGTATTTTAAGTTATGGAAGCAAAAAAAAAATAATCTGTGACTTAGGCATGTTGTGACTGTTTTACTTCTGCTCTGAAATGCCTCTTTGTTCCAATATACACTTAAAGAGCCACATAAAATCGGTCAGGAACGATGAGATACAAGAGAGCGGCAGGCACACGGATGCTGAAGACGGTAAGAACAACAGCTGGGACATGAATTGAGCTGGAATCCTTCATGCTTAATGGTGCTAAACTTGGCACAGCACTTACCTCAAAGACCTTAGAAAAGAGATTTAACTGTGACCAGACAGGAGTTCACTGAAAATTGACTCCGCATAAGGAGTGTGCTGACCAACACAGACACTTCCATCCAGTCTGTAAATCAGGGCCAAGGCAACAGAGGTGCAGCTTAGGAGAGGCCCACAGGACTCGTGCATTACGTCTGCACTGAGCTTTTGCTTGGAAAAAGTAATGATTTGGCCGAGTTACCGACTGTCTCGGAATTCGGCACGTAGCTTGAACAACTATGGCAATAGCATAAGGGAGCAACATGAGAGGAAACAGAGATGTATCCTTCAAAACCAATAACAAACGCCAATATTTGGAAGACCGTATACGATTCTCAGGATGCTGCTTTTCAAGTATTTTTGCATCTAGATATTGCAGGCAGTATTCCAGAAGCAGAGATGCAGAAGTGATCAAAGAACATTCGCTACTCATTGCCTGGTATGATGCCGTTAAATTGATTTTAACAACTGGACACATTATCCCCTGCACTGCATATGCAGAAAGCAACTTCTGTTTCATGAAAGAAAGGTTAATATGCTCATTAATCTTCTCTGGTTTTGTTTTTATTAAAGCACTAAAGGCTCTAATCTCAGTACTAAGATATTCCACTGAGTCACCTTAGCTCTGTATTACTCCCTAATGATGTGTCATCACTTCTCACTCAGCTTTTCCCCTTCTTTATTTTGAACTGCCATTCCAGAGGACGTCAGGCCTCTGTCTGTTCCCTAGACTCCCTCGGTATAACTGGGAATAAAATGGCATTTGTTCACACCAAAGCCTTGCAGAAATTTTCCCAGCTCCAGACAGGGCGTTGTGTTCCAGCTTGTTCCATTTCAGCCCCACGCACGAAAATACAACCCCCCAGCTGGGCACATGTGCCAGCGCTGTAACTGACAGAATAACAACCGAGATTAACTCAGGAAATACCCTAATTCCTGCATCTCCATGACAATGAAGACTATATCCTGAGTCACTTTAAAAAGAAGTAAAAAAATAGGAAAAAAAACTTTTAATAGCAAAGGGGAAAAAACAGCTTTATCTTTAAGAAACCAGACCGGCAGAAAACAGAATGATTTTCACGCTCACAGCAAGGATGCTTTGCAGTCTGTAAGCACTCCCTTGATTTTTAAAATATACTTAGATTTTTAAAAGACTACTACTTTTCCCCCTTTTTGTTCCCTACTCTATTTCTTTAAAAAGAGAAGAAATGCGACTACATTTAATCAGTTTAAATTATGGTAAAAACAGACCACACATGTAAGACTCGTCTCATTCTTATTTTCCAAGAGTTTCCCTTTGGGCTACAAGTTCTCATGTTAATTTTCAATGACAAATAATGATCCGTATTGAAATCTTAAACGTAATTTGACAAAAAGCACTTAGAGTCAGAAAAATTTAGTCACGGCTCACATAATTTAGAAAGTTTGGTTATTTTAAGAAAAAGAGGCAGAATCATTGCCAAAGAAACACAGCCAGTACTTCGGGGCTTTTTAAGTTTCGTATTTTGTTTCAAATCACACCCGCACGGCAGCCACCAGGTATGACACGGAGTGACGCTAAACGGATGAGAAGTTAAATTCAACGACCAGCAAGGGAGCTTATAGACTCGTGCTTGCTTTTGTCACTTTCTAAGGGTTTGGGCATTTAAACAAGTTAATGCAAAGGTCATTTGAGGTAGCTTATCCACAAAAAAAAAAAAAAGGCGCGTACGCTAACTTCATACAGCTACCCTTTTCTAATATACACCTTATAGAAACGCTTTCTCAAATATTTACCTCTTTGTATTGTAGGCTGTATCTTGTGGTGTTTCTTCAAGCAAGGTTACGTAGCCCAGTGCACACGTGAGGATGAACAAGACTGTTAAGGTATGAGCTCTCCTGCAATTTAGAAGAGAGAAAATTGACATCAGAAAGCAGAAAAACTTACATCTTCACCTGTCAGTGAAGCCTCAGGAAGCCTAATTAATACACAGGCGGCAGTCAATAACGCTACAGAAGTTTTATGTATTGTACAGCACAGAAAACAGAGTTTCCCCAGCACGAAATGTAGTCATCAGTCCACTGTGCGCTGGCATGCGACAGAGCCCAGCACAGGAACGGGGCTCGCTCGTTTTCCCCCCGGTGCTTTGCGTTAAGGAAGATTTGGACAAACGCTTGCCAAGCGAACAACAGCAACTTGAAAAATTTACCACCGGCTGTGCTCACACTTCGATCTGAAACCCTCCAGATTTCTCTCCTGGTTTGTCAGGTATATACTTGACGGTGGTGCTGCACAGCTCTGTTTCAAAGCCTATTAATAAAAACTGCAGCAGACTGAACAGACTCTTAAGACAAAACAGAAGGGAATTCACTCCAGACATGGGAATTACACATGACAAGAAAAACTAGTCATTAAAAAAATCTCTGAATGAGAACAGTTGCAATTGTAAGAATTACGATGCTGCCTCTAGATGCCTTATTTCCAGTAATCCTTACAGTTTCATTTCATCTCGGATCTGAAGAGCAGGTAGGGGCTGACGGCTAGAGGTCTGTGCCTGCAGAACTACCTACGGCCCCCTCCACACCAGGGGTTTCTGCTGGAACAACCGGGCCAGCCAAGCCCCACAGCAAGGCTTGCTGGTGGTGGTTCTGCGCTGTCGGACTGTGCAGCCCTGCTGGTGTGAAGCGCCGGTACAGGCAGAGCAGTGCCAGTGTACGTTCCCCATCCGTGAGAGTCCATTTGCTTATTCTGATTTTGGTAAAGCGCTTACGTGTGAAAGAAAAAAGAGCTAAGTACACACAGCCAGACCCAGGAGTTAAGAGAACTTACTGCAGCTAGTTGATACGCATGCACGTACATCTACTGATTACGACATATATAATAACCTTATATTGCACTGTCTGCACTTTTTTATTTTATTTAGAGTTGAAAATTCCTTTCCTAATGAGAAGCCATTTGTTGTTTTCAGTGGAAAACTTACCTGACCTCAGCTCAGAAGCATGGGAAGTCTGGCCATTTAAGATCGAATCATGAAGACACGAGTTCTGTTTTAGAAGACTACAGAGCATCTCTTAATACAAACAATTAAAATCACACAGGTATAAAGCATCAAGCTTAGAGAACAGAAGAACTGTGAATGAAAATGACTGTATGTGACAAGTATTTGTACATACCGGCTCTTTTTGCATTTTCTTTTTGTATTACATTGTAAGAGAAGCTAGCGTTACATTTCCATTTTATGCCAAAAGACCAAAGTTTGTATATATTCAAGTTGTACAGCGCACAAGACCTGGAGATCACCAAGCATTGCTAAGAAGTCCACTGACTTACCTTTAAACGCCAAACCCAGTAACCTCCCTAAAATGGCTCTGAAAGTTAAGGTAAGCATTATTTGAACTACAGTTTCATCCTAATCCAAAACGCAGCCACTTCTCACGGAATCCTTTTAATCCCACTGGAAAACTCATGCAATACCTCATAAGCAGATACAATCCTCTTCTGCCACTGCTAAAAAGGTGTCCGGCATTTAACACTATCCTTCCTTGCAGTCCGGAGGACACAGACTAACCAGCTCCAGGGGGAAAAAAAAAAACAAAACAGAGAAGGACCCACGAGCGTGTTCAAAATTAGCAAGGAATAATAAAAAAAAAAATACGCAAAGGCTTCGCAGCAGCAAGCCTCCTGCTCACCAGCGGCATTTTCCCTGACTTGCCTCCCAGGACGCCAAACCCCAGGTGATTCGGGCATCATATACGTAACACTCACGCACCGCCGCGTGACTCGGCGCCTATGCCACAGCAGCTGAAACCTACAGTAGTCTGAAAAACTACACACAGCCCTCTCCAAGGAGGCAGTACAGCAGGGGACGGAATTAAATGCTCTAGTTCACTTAAATCAGACCGTAGTCTTGCTCACTGCCTTTATATAGGTATATAACTAATACAAAACCAACCTATATTTTGGTCATAGAAAAAGGTTACATTAACTGCAAGGTTATGCGTTATATTTTATGCCTTGTTTTATTGTTTACTTTTTTGAAACTAATATCTAAGAGGCTACTAAAATAAACCTAGAAATGCTGTCTTCCATCCTACCGTTTCACCATCTGAACACCTATAGGAAGTCAATTACTGTTTCAATGCGCTGAGCGTCATGTAAATTGCCAAAAAATCAGTTACCGGCATGCCCTCATTTAGAGAAACACATCTCCGCACCGGTGTACTAGAAGAAGGCTGGTCCAGCTTCGTTCACTGCGGGGAGTTTGGAGCAACGTAAGCGGTCAGTGGCTGAGAGCTTCGTGCGCCCCGCGTTCGGGTTATTTTTGGTGCTGCAACCAGCGACCTGAAATTCAACAAGCTCCCCCGTTTAAGGAGGAACAAGAGGCTATGTATCTCCTCCTCTCCCTTTTAGTTCAGTTTTCATTTCCAACTGAAGCCAGATCCTCTTGCAGCAAGTTCTCAAGATGGTTAGTCACGCAGACGTATTTTCAGCCTAGCATGAAATCCCGAAGCCAGGATGAAAGGCTTGCTCGATTGGTTTGTCTTCTGGAAAGAGCAAGTTGGCAGCTCTAACCAGAAAACTGCGAGCAGTGACAAAGCAGCGGCAGCTGCCAGAGGCAGCAGAGCATCACCCAAACCTACCTGTCCGAGGGGGAAGGCAAGCAAAGATAGATACACACCCTATCTTTCCACAGCCTGAGAGTTAAAAACCATACGGAACAAGACAAAATGTGCAGCAGTTAGAGGAGCCAGAAAAACAAACAGCACACAGGAGCGCTCGTACGAGTGAAGTCAGGATGACTTAAACCGCGTAAGAGGGATTATTTTCAGCTCCATGTACGCTTTAAAATAATACAGCAAGAGGAAGACAACACAGCTAAGACCATCCCCAGCAAGGTAAGCATGACAGGGATTATGCAGAAAGGCTTATGTTCTCCTAGGCTGGAGCCTGTGGAGACTGGGAAGAGCTAAGCTAAGCAGACCCTTGGAATTATACAGGAGTTTGGGCAACACACCAGGAGCAAGGGGGGACAGACTGCAGCCAGTTCTAGCAGATTTTATGTCAAAAAATCCGAGAAAGCAGTGCCTAAAAGTATACGCATACAGAAGTATGTAAGGCCAGGAAGGTCAAAGAGAATCCACAACAAATCCCAAACTACTAAAAAGCCAGAACACTAAGTAGCTTATTTTTCTGCACTAGTGTTTTTCTGTCTTTCTCTATCTCACATCTAGCTCTTTCCCCATTTAAACACGGGGGCATTTAAGTGAAATAATTCAAGTTTTGTTTTTATAAACACACTTGCCCTGCTAACTTAGTCGAACACCAAGGAGAGCAATACAGGCGGCCCTACAGCCCTCCCCCAGCCACTACACCTCCCCTGCACCCCAGCGCACAACGAAGCGGGGGCCGTTCCAGCGCGCCGGATTAAGTTCGATTCTAACTTCGCTTTGCCATGGCAATCCATTCTTTGTCACATTTAGAAACCGTAGGTTCTCCACGGACATTAGTATCAGAGCTGTTATTTTCCAAATAAAGTGCATGACAAAAATGACCTAAGGAAATGTCGGAAGCATCTGGTTTTTGGGGGAGACTGGGGCAGGGAAAGGGGGGAGCCGCACCCCGGCAGAGCGGGCAGGCCACGACCTCGGTCATCCTCAGCACAAACCCAAATCCGCTTCAGTGAGCGGGACCGCGCTCTCGTAATCCATTGCTTTGCTCCGTGTTCTTGGTTGTCATAACTGATGCGGTAACTACATTAAAAACAATAGCAATGATTGAGAACACCATGCAAAGGGTTTCTTTATTAATCGTTTTGTCAGTTCTCAAAGTGAAACAAAATTCCCAGGAACAGCCAGTACGGTTTGCCTCTTTGGTTTAAAAAGTTACGTTAATAGTTACTGCTAGAGAAAGAATCTGTCAACAAAAACACCTAGTTCCATCTTGGCCTATCATCAACTTTTTCTCAAAGGAACAGTTTTTTTCTTGATTCCGAAGAATGGTAAAGTCATAAAAGCATTTCTGAAAGAGATTTTAAAAGATGAACGAATGTCAAAGCCCTCTACCCTCCATATACCAACCCATCATCTGACACACGCTGGGAACTCTAAGAAAACACGACAAACAGACAGTACAACCAATCTGTTACTTCAACGGCAGTAGAGTGTTTCAGTTATTGTGAAGAGTAAGACACAGGAAAACGCAACAAAAATTAATAACAGTTTAAAACTAACCAATATTTTGGCATTCAAAATCGTAACTAACAGAGAAACAATCCTGTTTGGATATACAGAGGGTTTTGAAACCTTCAACAAAAAAACCCAACCTTGGCCATAATCGTGACAATACATCCAAAATCAGAGACATGAAACTCAGACGTTCGTGTTGCACGGGGCCAAAGCAAGCCGTCAGGCCTCGACATTTCAGAAATAAGAGGCTGACTGCCAGTTTGCGACACGCGATCTCTCTCACCCACCTAGATCACAAAAAAATAATCAGTGGCAACCAAACCGAAGCGTGTGCTTTGTCCGTGACACTGCCTGGAAGCCCCAAGCACTACATCTGGAAGGCAACAGAAACGGGGCCGTTGGTTTTAAGCTGCAGGCTGCATTTTAAAATCTGTTTAAACTCTTGGAGATGATAAAAAAGTACCTATTCTTAGCCCAGTAACAAGTCTTCAGCACATCTATAAAGGTACACAACGCTGATTAAATTTCTGTACATACTTGTGACGCTCCAAAATAGTAACGTTCCTTTTCCTTGCCATAAGCTGGCGCCTCTCATAAAATGATCACTCAGTAAGAGAGTGATCCGTACACAAACCTCTATACAGAAACCAGAACAACGGATTAAAAAGCAAGGCTTCAGCAAATGTCGTTTTCCTTTGAACGAGGAGATAGAAAAGACAAAGTTTCCTTTCATCCCTTCTACAGAGTTCACAAGTCAAAGTTCCCCAAATGATCTATTTTAAATATTAAACATTTTTATCTGTTTAAACCTATTGAAATCTTTGTCTCAGGTTTCAGTTTAAAACAGTTCCATTGAGACTTTGCATTACAGATAACACACACTTTAAGCAGGTCTTTTAAAAAAATGGCAATAAACGGGAATGGGAGGAAGGCACCCTTGTGCCAGATCTAACTGCATAAAAGCACGGAGCTGATCTTTCGGACTGATGATCCATTTTGCAAACTGCTGTAGCATTCCAGTCCCGTGACGGCTCCCCGATGAGCCAGGGTTCCCCGGCCCGCGGGGAAGCAGCTCTCCACAGGGAGCTCCCACCGGCCCGGCGCTCACACACGCTCTCTGCGCACAGGACACGCCACTGGAAGGAAAGGGATTTCTCAGGGTGAGACTAATCCTGCGCCCTCCCGGCACGCTGAGCCGCTGACTCCACCAGCCCGTGAAACCTCACTTGTATTGCTTGCGGGAGCGGGGGCCTGTCTTCGCGCTCCCCCCCGAAAGCAGCCCTAGGTACCCAGGCTGACTCCCACCAAGTTTTCCCCCATTATCCTTAACGTTTCTGGAGCGTGTTTACAAAAAAAGAAACCGATACAGAGAATTAATACTAGGCGGGGCGTTAAACTCTCACAAGGTCTCTGCATAAAGAGGTTTCTTCTACACTTCCAGCTTACTTGAAGGAACTATGCAATCCCGTCCTTTCAGGAAAGGGTAATAATGCAATTCTAATACGGCGACTCTCGGGAGGCAGCTACCCTCATCTGCCACAAGAGTTAACGTACCCGGCCGGCTAACGTGCCTTAGTCGGGTTGCACAACCGCCTCCCGGATGTTCGAGCAACCGGACACTGCCAGGGCATACCGAAACACTAAAAAAGCACAGGCTGAGTGACACATCAGTAGCCTGATGCAAGATTTCTCTGCTCGAGTGAAGCAACATGCCTAAACTCGGCCAATTCTGACCAGGTAGAGGATCAGCAGAGTGGATCAGCAAACACAGACCCTCACCACGGCCCACTTTAAGGCGGCAAGCTTTTGTAGTATGGAAAAAAATATCCAGCAAATGTTAAGCTTCCAACAAGCTTGAGGAAGCGGTGCAGCCAACCCTCACGAAAGGGTACAGAAAAAAGTTCCTGACAATTTGCAGATCTTCTGTCTCCCTAATCTCTCGTTCAGATAAATCATCATCTCCTCCTCCAGACAGCCTTATAGGAAATCTCGTGCTGTGCAAGGTGTTTTAGAGATAAGAACAATGTATAAGGAATGGCTACGCAATACTTTGTTTTGAATACCGATCCCGTATTTCCAAAAATGGCTGGTTTGCACGCACGTATCCTTATTTCCAAAGAAATGTCCCTGGGCTGGCCATCAGGAAAGATTTCTCACGATACCGAATAAAACGAAACATCCAGGCAGAAGCATCTACTGGCTACCTTTTCCTTAGCTGCGATTTCTCTGCTTTTTGCACCAAACAGGCTGAATTAATTCCTATGAAAGCTGTATTAGCCCACAGTCTTCTCCCTACCATTTCCCTCTTTCTTTCTTCTTTTTCTTTTTTCCCTTTTCCTTTTCTTTTTCTTTTTTAAACTTCCTGAGCTCCATAGATATCTGCTGCCACACTATGAGTTCAGTAACTAACATCATATCCACATGATGGCAATATAGAATTATTTAGTGTGAGAGACAAAAACACACCAATAACCAACAGAGGCCATTAAAGCTAATTAAATTCAAATTAAAGTAAGGCTTAGTAAAAGCAATTAACCCATACAGTCACAACGTAATGTGGTGGCAAAGATGCATCTGGCACCTCCCAACATCTTCAAATCAAGACTGGAAGCTTTCCTGGAAGATATGCTTCGGCGAAATACAAGCTATGAAACATACACAGAAATCAGGGGTAACAGAAATTTTAGGAGAAAATCATACACGGTATCTAACTAGATGATCCCAAACTGGTAATCCAAGACCCGGCTGGGCTGGCATGCAAAGACTCAGCACCACACCGCCTTCTGCTGCCTTTCACTGGCTACTGGGGAGGGGGGGGAACGTTTCCTCTTCAAAAAAGTTGCTGCACACCTCCACATTTATCACACAGCGGAGATAAATCAACTGTACTGTTTCACTGAGCTTTTTTTGCTCCCCCACAGAAAGACACCCAGCTCCTCTTTTTCCAGTTTCAAGTATCCTTAGGCATCTGCCACGGTCACTGCTCACAGGTGACAAGACTCCAGCTTCTATTGGATTCACCTTTTCCCATACACAACAAAGTCCCAGCAGCAAAAACCTGTAAGACACATCAGCACTCACTCTTCCGCAGGTTACAGAAACCAAGCCGCACAGATGTTGTAGAAAGCTCCAGGTGGGGATATTTAAAACAAACAAACAAACAAACCCGGTGGTTTCTCCATGCTAGCTCAGTAAAAGTATCAGATCTACTGTGCTTCACACTGTACAAAAAATAAAAGTCAAAAGTCTCAGCCACAAAGAGGTCCTTTGTTAGTGTTCAGAAGCTAACTGTAAGCAGCCGGGCAAGAAACAATCAAAGGTACTGGAAACAACAGCGACCATGTTTGCCCGGGAGAGCGGCTCGCCAGGCAGGCCTGACAATTTCCAGCTCTCTGCTAGCAGCAATAGATGTTTTGAAATTCATTCAGGGGTAACAGATAGAGAGGCCGCCAATCTGTTTCATAAAGCTCCTTCCCATTTCCTCTCTCTGACAGTTCCCAAAGACAAAGAGAGCTGTCAAGGTACTGACGGAGCAGGTTCCAACAACGTAATTAAAATATAGTATTTTCCAGTTTCAGGTTATTAAGACTGAATAAGAACAGAAGTATTAGACAGCATGTAACTTGTTTTTCAAAATTTTAAAAAGATTTAAAAAGAGCAGGCAGACAGCTAGAAAGTACCACCTTTCCCAAGGGTCGCATTTCTAGCGGTAAAATTACCTTTGCAAACTGAACTACTGTACTTCTAGAATGATTTCTGACTGCGTCTACAAGTCCCAGATTCCTGAATTTTCGCAAACCGAGCAGGCCACGTGGGTAACCTTATCCGCTAGCTTCTGAACTTTAAGGAGAAAATGTATTTTCCATACTTCTCCACACGGGCAAAGTAGTAGCAAAAGCAGAGGGCACCTACTCTCTTAAATTTCCATTTTCTGTGACCACCTCCATCACACACAGCGCAAGAAGAGTAGGGTCACAGGAAGAAAATCGTTCCTCTGTATAATCTTTATTCTTGGCCACTGTAAGAACTGAGTCATTACCAAAGGATATGCTAACACACTCAACACTGTCATGCACAGGTCAAAAGGAACAGTAGGAAAAACCTTGAAACTTTTATAAGCGTTTAAACTCCCGGCTGCCAGTGCAAGCGACATACACTACTAGGGAAAATAACATCAACTAAATATCTAAGTTAAGGAACAAGTCAACAACACGCTTGTCCGCGCTGCCCTCCTGGATGGGACTAGCCGACAGAGGGGAAGCTCCCTAAAGAACGGTGGCACACTTGGACTTTCAAAAGAACAATTCACGTGGACAAATTAACTGCAGTTACAGCCTTCATTTCAGGATGACAATCCTGTACCGGTGGCAGACTGCGTGTTGGCCCCACAACAGGAGAAAAGTGCAACAAGGTGAGATTACACAACAAAAACGGCATTAGGTGTTTTTCAGGCATCACAAAACACCTGGCAAGAGCCACCTTAACTAGACAGTAAGAAAATGAGAGTTTTACCCATTTTCCATTTATAAGATGGCCCCACTCCGCAGACCTCGGCAGGATCCAGGTATTCAATCGCTCACTCCGCCTACATGTGGCACCGCTAACGTGCTCTCCAAGAAAGTTCCGCTTGCCCTCAAGACGACGACGTCCCTTGGCTACACTTGCGTGCCTCAGGCTTCCGCAGAGACCACCCTGCGACGATCCAGCAGCATCTGAGCGTCTCTTTGCAGTTCGTACTGGCAGAAATATCACCTAGAATCAGCGGCTTCATCAAGATCAACACCCCCCGCTCCACTGCTGCCCAGATTGGCAGGGCGAGAGCCAAGCACCCTCCCCCTTGTGCTCCTTAATGTCAAACTCGAGCCAAATCATAGTGCCCTTGGCTCATATTCCAGACTAGGGACTTGAATGTCAGCGTGGTTTCCTTAACCAAGAAGGACGTGCATTTAACACACACAGGAAAGCTATGGACATACACACGCGTGTGCTGAAGCCGATTTCCGGAACAACTCCAGCAAAGATGGGATTTAGAAGCACGTTTCTAGAAACAAACACATCTCTTCCTGCGAGGACTGAGCTTAACAAAAACCGATTCGCCCCATCTGGCCTAACACAGACAGTCATGGCTTTCTGCACCACTTTTCTGGACCGAGGATGCCACAAAACCATACGAAATACCTGCCCAGCAGAACTTAAGCGTAACTTTGGCTTTCTAGAAGGATTACAGGAAAGAACATGGACAGAAAAGGCCTCTTCCAAGACTGAGGGAGGGGGAAGAAACAGGTGGAGTTCATACACACGATGCTGATAAAACAACCGGAATGGAGCATTCGAGTTTGCCCGCAGAGCGCGGGCTCCCGGGTGCCCGAGGACACCGCCAGGCGCTCAGCCGGCGAGGCCGGCCGCCTCGCTCAGCAGGACGGACGCTGCTGGCCAGGGTTTGCGACCAGGACCGAGAAAGGGGGTGCCACTGCCAAAAGTCACTCCTAAATCACTGTTAAATTGCCAGGAAACGATAATTAATGGTACCACAGTGCCAGGAAAAACATCTTTAGACACAGCCTACGGTTTCTCCGTAGCACCGGGATCTGTTGCAGCGAAGCCAGAGCAACGCAAACTGCAGGCGATGCACAGCAGCTTTCCCTTCTCCCCCCCGGAGCCCCCGGCCCGCCGAGCCCCTGCCCCAGCGGCCCCGCGGCGACAAGCGGCCGGGGGAAGCGGGCACCGCGGCTCGGGGCGGAGGCCTGCTCGCCGCCGGCACGGCGAGGTGAGGGGGCCCGGCCGGGCCTCGGCCCGAGGGGGCGGCTCTCACCAGAAGAAGGTGTTGGTGCCGTCGTCGTACACCTCGGACTCGGTGCTGCGGCGCAGGCCGGGGCCGTCCCTCTCGGCGCCGGGCGGCGGGGGCCGCTCTGCCGCCGCGGCGGGGCCGCCGCCGTTGGGCTGCGGGGGCTGCTCCTCCAGGGCGGCCTTGCCCGGGGCCGCGCCGTGGCCCCGCCGCTCGCCGCGCCTCATGGCGGCAGCGCCCGCCGCTCCGCCGCGCTCCTGGGGAGGGCGGGGCGCGCCGCGCGCCCGACGCGACCCCACGTCGGCGCGGAGCGAGCGCCGCCTCGCGCGGCCGGCGCAAGCGCGTAGCGCGCCGGGAAGGGGAGGGGGGGGCGTCCCCCGTTGCCGTGGCAACCGCCCGGCCCCCGCCGCCATGGCTGCCGCAGCGGGGAGGCCGGCGCCCGCCCTCACGGGAGCGGCCAGGCTTCCTCCGGCCTCCCCGGCTCCGGGCTCTCCCAGGGAACAGCCCAGGCTGAAGCGCAGGCCCCAGCCCGGAGGAAGAGGTGCCCGCAGCGTCGCTGCTCCCCCGGGGCTGCGGGGTCACCCCCTCGTCGGTGAGGAGATGCCTTGACACGTCACGGCTTGCTGTGCTCGATATCCTCACGGCCCGAGCCCCGCGGCCCTGAGCTGGGGGTTGGAGTGGCGTTTTGGTGCCACAAAGCACCGCTGCGGGGTGGGAGAAGGGAAGCAGGGCTGATGGAAAGCGCAGCAGGAATCCGGGTGCGGGGAGCCGGGCGCTGAGGTGACCCCGGCGCTGAGGTGACCCCAGGTGCTGAGGTGACCCCAGGTGCTGAGGTGACCCCGGCGCTGAGGTGACCCCAGCGCTGAGGTGACCCCGGAGCTGAGGTGACCCCGGTGCCGAGGTGACCCGCACAGCTGGGAGGACGCGTCCCCAGCGCCGTCGCTGCCGCGCCACCGTCAGTGGATGTGCCTGGGGCTTGCGAGACCGGGACCTGCCTGTGTTGGAGGGGGCAGGCCTTCGCTCGGTCGGAGGGGAAGAAAAGCACAGAATGCTGCTTTCTCTTTCCAAGGAAATATGGGGGGGGGGAGAATAAAGAAAAGAGTCATTTCAGCTGTGACAGGAGAGTGTTTGCTATGTACATTTGCAAACTGTAGAAGTATTGTAGCAACATTTGATGCTAAAAATTCTGTATCTTTTGGCAAACGTAACCAAAGAATGCCAATTAAAGGAACTGGCTTAACTCTACGTGCACTCCCTTGAATTACTCGGGGACAAGTGCTCCTTGCCAGCCTGCTGTGCTTCCCGGTTAGTCCCGTCCCCAGTGCTGTGGCTGTCCCAACTCCCGCTTCCTTCTGCAACGCAACGTTAACCGTCTGACCGCTCCTGCGCTCGCAAAACCGTCAGAGTGTTCTGCTGGCAGGGGTTCTTGTTTCCACGCAGAGGGTCTGGCCGGGGCTGGAGCCGCCGGCTCGCTTCTTGGGGTGCAGGCTGGGCCGTGTCCTGGGGCAAGGGCAAGGGCAAGGGCAAGGGCAAGGGCAAGGGCAAGGGCAAGGGCAAGGGCGGGCTGCTGCCTGCTGCCTGCTGCCTGCTGCCTGCTGCCTCCTGCCTGCTGCCTGCTCCCCTGCCCTCCAGCCCTGCCCTGTTCCTACAATCCCTCAGCCCCCCTCGTGGGGTCTCCTACCCGCAGCGGAGCTTGCCCAGTTCTTCTTTGGCATCCACCCGGGGAGCGGGCTCTTCCAGCCGCCCAGACCCAGGGGCGCGGCGGGCAGGGCGGCTCTGCCTCCCGGCGAGGTGCTGGCGCCGTCCTGACAAGGCGGGCAGCCCCGGAGGGTGCCGCACGGAGGGAAGGGAGAGCCCCGCAGGAGCAGGAAAAGGAAACCGGGGGAGCAGTGGAGGGACCCATTTACGTGAGTGCAGGTAAATGAGCTGGCCACCTGATGGCAGCAAGCAGCTGGGCTAGAACAGGGCTAGGAACGGGGCGGGCCGTTAGTGGCCACCCTGGCTCCGGCAGCAGCACTTGCCCTAGCCCACCAGCGCGGAACTGTCAGAGCCGCTTCTATATAGAATCATAGCATCATAGAATCGTCAGGGTTGGAAAAGACCCTTAAGATCATCGAGTCCAACCGTCAACCTATCACTGCCAAGCCCATCTATACCACGTCCTCGAGCACCACGTCTGTCCGTTCTTTAAATCCCCCCAGGGATGGGGACTCAGCCCCTGCCCCGGGCAGCCTGGGCCAGGGCCTGACAGCCCTTGCAGTGAAGAAGTTTCTCCCAATACCCAACCCAAACCTGCCCTGGCGCAGCTTGAGGCCGTTCCCTCTCGTCCCATCGCTTGTTCCTGGGGAGAAGAGACCGACCCCCCCCGGCTCCAGCCTCCTTTCAGGCAGCTGCAGAGAGCGATGAGGGCTCCCCTCAGCCTCCTCTTCTCCAGGCTGAGCCCCCCCAGCTCCCCCAGCCGCTCCTCCCCAGCCTTGGGCTCCAGCCCCTGCCCCAGCCTCGCTGCCCTGCTCTGGCCACGCTCCAGCCCCTCCATGGCCGCCTTGGGGTGAGGGGCCCAACGCTGAGCACAGCACTCGAGGGGCGGCCTCACCAGTGCCCAGTGCAGGGGCACCATCACTGCCCTGCTCCTGCTGGCCACACCATTCCTGACACATATATATATATATAAAGTACATATATATACATATACACATATATATACACATATATACATATATATAAAATATTCTTTATATATATATATAATATTCTTTATATTCTTGATATGACAGGAGCTTTGCTGTGTTGGCAAAGCCATGCTCCTGCTTGTTTTCTCCCTCAATTAGTAACGACAGCTTACGTTGTGCAGTTGCCACATCCACGTGAGAAGGATTTAACCACCCATTCCCCGAGAAGGTGGCGGACTCCTGCCCTTTGAGGAAAACCCCCACAGGTCTGCAGATGTATAGAGATGCTTCTGCCTGCTGCACGAGCCCCTGCCAACCTGAAGCGCTCTCTTCTGGCCACCCCGCTGTGCTTTCTGAGACCTGGAGGCACCTTGCTCGTTCCAGGAGATGCCACCTCCCGCTGCAAAAGCAAAGGCTGAGGTCGCACAGCTTTCCGTCACAGCCGGGAGCACCCACCGCATCTCACGAAGGAAATGTGAATAAACCCCTTCGGGTGTCCCTTCCCCCCCACCCTATAGCCATGACGTGCAAAACGTCCAAGGGAAAACACACAACACTCACGGGGTGGCGGATAATTCGGCTTTCTGCAGTCGCGGCAAGCACCGAGTCCGGTCCAGCCCCCCCGGTCACTTCTGGCCTCTCGTCTCCCTGCGTCTGTTGACATGGGCTCTCCAAGGGGGGGAACGCCGATACCCTGTGGGTGATGTGTCGAGGTGAGACCGGCGGAGCTTCGTCCGCAGGCTGAACAGTGTCAGTAGACGAAAGCAGTCCCCGAGGTCTCGGAGCCTCCCACGCTAGCAGGTGGCGGCACAAAAAGCCTTTCCCCATGCTAGGAAAGGAGATTTACTCTCCTAAGCACCCAGGACCTTTTAATTACAAGCAGGGCTTCACTCCAAACCACATCCTCTGCTGTCATGTACCAACTGTAGTCCCAGGGACACCGATGGACCTAAGCAGACTAGGGTTTGGGTGACAATGCCCCAGTTTTACAGGAGAACGCAGACAGTTGTATTGCCACTCAACTCTACAGCAAAATGGCCTTTGGCACCGTAGGACCCAGCTTTTTGGAGACGCTCGCTGGCCTGGCACGCCCAGAAGTAGTGCACAAGAGGCCAAAAACGTACAGCCAGAGCAGGCGCTGCAGCAGAGGCCATAAACTGCCGTTGGGAAGTGCAGTTTGGGCTTTAGGAGAAGGTTTTTCCCGAGGAGGGCCGCAGCAGCGCACCTGAGGGGCCGGGGGAACCTGTCGGGGGGGCTTTCAAGGCTCGGCTAGGCAGAGCCCTGATGAGCAAACGCTGGCCATTCTCCCACTTGGAGCAGGAGGTCGGACTAGGGAGCACCGGGGCCCTTCCAACAGCGCTTCCACGTTTCCATGACTTCAGGGGTGATGTGAAGCCTCCCAGTGCTTTTACCCAGAGCAGCGCCACGCCGCACAGCCAGAGGAAGGCTGCACGGCTCTGCCGGCGCCCGCGGGGCCAGCGGTGGGCCAGCCTTCCCGCAGCACGCCGGCCGCTCCGCTGCCCGCCTCAGCCCCACGTCTCAAACAGCTTTTGGCCGAGACAGTGGAGACGCTCCCAAGCAGAACCACTCCTGCTGAACCATCCCCAAAGCACAGTTGGTGGTGCTAGACAACAGCAGCTTGAGTGTTCAGACCCAACATATTCTTCTTGCCAGGCGCTCAGTTTCTGGCCAGCTTGCTCATTAGCGCTGTTTTCTAATAGGATTTTTACTAGCTGCTGAGAAACATAGACACTACAATCAATCCTAAAGCCTAACAGGTTCAACAAGTATTAGTCAGGCCCCATATGCTGGTTCAGCATCACTGGCTGCTGTTTGAGGCTTGTCTTCCCTCTCCTTTTCCAATAGCAGGTAGCATTCAAGCCTTACATTCATTTTCTCCAGCCCATTTCATTTAGCAGGTTTTCCCAGACACTTCTACCTGCTTCTGACTGGTGTCTTCGAAATGAAGACAGAAAGAAAAAGTCCTAAATTTTTTTCTTTTTTTATTTTCCCCACCCTTTTTGTGCCACTCATTACACAAACTGAATCGCAATTTCTTGTAACAGCTAGGGATATCTCTAGCGCTGGGCCCTCATCTGAAGCCGAGCAGCCAGCTCCTGTCTCTGCTGGAGCAACGCGATGCCTGGGCAGGATGAAGAACCTCCGCTTCAAATCAGTTCACGAGTGACATGAAGGTGGCTCAGGGAAACACAGCCCCGCTACCTAGGCACTTGTGGTTTGGTGCTGAAAAACACCCGAACAATGTCTTCTGAAGGATCTCTCTTCTTTCATGTCCTTCTAGCCAGATACGCAGGAAGGCAATACGCTTTAAACTCTTCTCCTGGGGGAAAAAAAAAAATCCAAGACCCTGGGAACTGAAAAGAGCAAATAAACATTTTAGCCCCATCCTAAATGAGGGATGCTTGGACGCAGGATAGCCTTTGCGCCACAGCTCCCCGTCAGAAAGCATCATTGTCAGGCAGGGCGCAGACAGGCATCCTCTCTCTAGCTGAGGCGGTTTCACACGTGATAGCCCTCAGCGGTTCGTTACCGCTTCTCCGGTGGAAATTACCATCTCCACATCCAGCCAGATTACGGGGTCAAGGGAGTGCTCCCGGAGAGCTTGGATGCCAGCTCGCCCAGTGCGGGCCAAACCGCTGCCCGCAGTGGTTGGAGTCTGTCGGGCTGGGGCAATGCCGTGGTAGATGGGGATGGGAACGTGGGACCGGCCCTAGCAGCAATAAACAGGGGAGGGCGATGATATCTGAAATAATGCTAGCTGCTTACGAGGGGTTCGTGCAGTTGCAATACCTCAGCACAGATATGAGCCACAGCTCCACACCACTCCATCTCTTATGCAGATTTTTCACCAGTAGACGGGAAGGTACATCATCTCCCTCCCCGATTTTAGTTTTCCACGCTGCCGTCCTCAGCACCAGTCCCCCAAGAGCAGTAAGTGCTGAGACGGTGCGTTGCAGGAGGGTTGCCTGGGAAGGAAAGCACTGAAAGAGGAACACCATCAACTTGATCGCCTGCCTTGCTGCAAAGGGAGCTAAATCTTGCCTAGGCAAAGGCAAATTCCTCCTTGAAGAAGGAGAAGCAGCGCACTGCCTCCTCTGAGTGCCGTGAGAGATGCTGCGGGGATCGGATGCCTTGGACAAAGCTGACCTGCAGGCACAGACTCACCTTCCCCGCTGGCTAGTGAAGCCCACGAGTTTTCGGGGCTGCTGCTGGATGCCCGCATGCAATTAGCCGGCCTGCCTGGAGAGCAAAGTCCTCCCAGTCCTACTTGGCCAGGCCTGCGGGAGGAAGGAGATGGGCAGGTGGAGCGACGTGGCTGTCCCACCTACCCGTAACCCCGTTCCCGTTTAACCCAGCAGTGCTCTTGTCGCAAAGAGCTTTGGTCTTCTGTCAGGAGGTGTGGAAAGCACCATCGATCCTATCTTGCAAGGCTTCGCTCTCTCTCTGGGTAAACACGCACACGTTCTCCCACGCCCACGGAGAGCCGCCGGTGAAAAAGACAGTTTTCCCCTCCTGGCCAGCCCTGCAGATTGCCTCTGGGAGGCTAAAGGTCTGCCCGCTCCTTCCCCTGCTCTGCTCTTGACTTCACACACAGCAGGAGATTTGGAAGATGACTTTTTCCTGTCGTCTTTTTTTTTTTTTAAATTTGCCGGTCTGATTCGGAGCCTGTTCAAGGCACTTGGCAAAGCCGCAGAGTGACGTGGGCTTGATTGGAAACAGCACTCGGGAAATTCTGGCTGCCTTTCCCGCCCGGATGCAGCCGGGTTCCCCCCAGGACTTACTGGCTTTAAGAGCGAGCCACAGCCATGCTGTTGGAGAGCACAAGGGAATCCAGACCAGTTACTGGCCCTTCTGCTGTACCCGGGGAAAGGCAGCTCTTCTTGTCTTGGAAACTAAAGCAACAAAAACCCCAGACAACAGGTAGAAGGAGAGCTGCCAGACCTGGCTTACACACAACCACCTTTTCACTCACCCTTTTTGTAAAAAGAGAGTTATACGCTGCTCCGAGCCGTAGGTCCAGGCGGACCAAGCCTTTGTGAACAAAAAAAGCACCCAGTGTTTGGTTACGATTCCCAGTGGGCCACAGCTGAGCATCCCGACACAAATGCCATCAGGGGAGCAGAGGCTGAAGCAACCATACTCTAATAAATTACATCTACTTAGAAGTGACAAGATTTTAAAACGCAGCGAGGCAGGAGGGCTCCGCGGTCTGCAGGAGCATTCGGAGCACACTTTGATGCTTTCCTCTTCAGCCAGGAGGGAGGGGATATTTGTTCTCAAGGACTCTTAAAATACTTACAGATGTTCCCGTAACCGTTGACGCCAAACGCTGATGCCCCTCACGCGACAGCACTATTGCACACGGCGGGGAAAAGCACACGACTTCCAGTGCCGCTTTGCCAGCCAGCGAGGCGTGAAGAAGGGATCTCTCGGTCTCTGCTCAGCCCTTCCAGGAAGGCAGATTTTCGCTGCGGCTCACAGAAGGGTTTCTGGAGGGCACCCAGGGAAATCAAAGCGGTGGAGAGCAAGCCAGGCCACTGTCCCAGGCAGGGAGGAAGGGGGCTGCCTTCAAGTGGAAAACGCTGCGGAGCAGTCTCTCCTCACTTATCTGGATGCTCATGCTTTGCCTCTTCTCCTTGTCCTGGCTGTTAACAAACTCAGCCTGGCCCCATCCCATCCCATCCCCTCTCAAAGCCCGTGCTGCTCCCATCCCCTACTCTCATATCCAACCTCTTCTGCCGAGCCCAGACTTCACCCCGAGGAGGCAGCTTATGCACAGCTCAGCTTTATTTTCTCTTTTTAGGTGTAATGGCTTTTTCCCCCTCCTTGTAAGAAATAGTTTAACGCTTCCTAGAGCTTCTGCTGACACCTCCTTCCTTCCTCCTTTTGGCCCGTTTGTGCTGCCTCTTTGGGGATGGTCAGAGGATAGAGCCAGCAGCACCGGCTCCCGGAGGGGCAGAGGAGGAAGACGGGGTGGCCGAGCACGGGAGCTGGCACGGGGAACCCGCTCCGCTGGGCGGTACTGGGCTCGCCACTCCTTCGAGCGAGGGTGCAGGGCAGCTTTCTCACCTCCTCCTTGATCCCTGCCCGCTGCCAGGCAGAGGCGGCTCCCTCCCAAGGCAGGCGAGAGTCCCACACGGAAGTCGGGTCCCCGCTGGGTTCACACGAGACCTCGGGCGAAGGAGCTGGGGAAGGAAACCGCGCTCTGCGGCGAAACCCCCGGAGCCTCGCAGCGGGTCCCGCCTGCGGCCTCGGCTACGCCGCCCGCCCGACAGCTCCCGGAGACCTGCCCGGAGGAGCAGGAGGGAGGGGGAACGGGAAAGGCTCCCCACCATGCAGGTAGGAAACAGAAACTGCTCAGCTATCTCCAAGAGGTTGCTTTTCAGCACCTCTCAGCCACCTGTAGCTTGGAAACGTGGGACACTAAGCTTCGATCTCTACCACTCGTGTGCTTTCAGCTTTTAAAGCACGCAAAAAGCGCTACAAAACTCCCGTTCCTCTTTCCAGTCAGCAGTCTCATTCCTACCATGAACGTGCGACGGGGAAAGCGGGGCGCGCCGCGGGCTCTGCAGCGGCAGCGGCCGGGGAGTGAGGCAGAGCCGAGCCCCCCGCACCACCCCGAGGCGCAGCGGGGCCGGGGGCCCATGTGCGGCCCCGGCGTCGGTACCAGAGCCCAGAGGGGCCGGAGGCGGATGGGTTGGACTGAGCCCAGATCTGTTGCTTGTACAAAGCCAGGCACTGCGTGTGGCAGTGGAGGGGGCAGCCCCAGGTGTTTCAGGAGCACCTGAGATAAAGCAAGGGGAGAGGGGGAGCTGTGAAGTTTTGTCTCTCTAGCTTGAAAGAAAAGATGCGGTTTTCTTTTATTCAAAAAAACAGGCAAACTCTCTAAAACTGGGGCAGCTGATTAATGTACAGGTGTACCGCCTGCCTGTTCAATTAAAGATCGTCGTATTTCTTAGGAAACGATGAGGTAAGGCAGAGGCACTCTAAGGGAAACATTTGCAAGAAACATGCATGAGATAAGAGCAATTTGATCATCCCAGTGTGGGTGAGGGGAACCACCCAAACCCTCACCGATCCACGACTAGAAAGGAAAACAAGGATGCCGGATCCTGCCAGGTCCTTTGCCCAAGTTACCCACCGAGGTGGTGACAGCCCCAGCCCCCGGGTGCCTGTTACCGTTTCTCTGAAGGACCCAGCAACCTCGCGCAGGGGACGAGGACCCACTGGTACAGCCGGAGAGAAACAGGCACACTTCAGGGCACGCAAACCCTTTTTTAACATGGAAATTCCTGCTTCTCATTGTGCAGGTTACTTCTCCTACACCTTTGCCCAGCGGGCTTCCAATCCTGCTCCAGCCACGGGCAGGAAAGAGCGGAACAGGCACCGTCCGCCTTGATAGCAGAGATGAGAGTCCAGGGTTTATACAACCGCCTCGGAGCAGAGGTGGCCTCGCCTGCACGTGGGGCCGGTCTGACTGCCTTGTGCTGACAGAGCGAAGCAGCCACAATCTGACAGCGTCGCTCGTCCCCCGGGACAAAAAAAATAGGTGTGGGAGTACTAGTGCTCCAAAGTCCCTGCCTTCTGCAGCTGTCCCCGCATACAGGCCACATCTGGCCCCGAAAGCAGGCTGGGCTCCTGCACAGCAGCCGGAGCAGCCACGGCTTAAAGCAGCCGTTGCCTTGCGAGGATCCAGCAGCCACCGTAATGAATTAAACCTGCTGAAATGCTGCTTTTCCGTCATCACCGGTTTGCAAATCCCCCTCGGCAGCTGAGTGTTACCGCTCCGGAGGTGGGCGCTGGGAATTGTCCGTGCTAATCTGCAAATAATTCACAAATTCCTCCCCATTTTTCCATCCCACGCAGAGGCGCTCGCGGTGCCTGCAGAGCGGGTACCAGGCGGCAAAGCGCGTTGCTATGGGAACACAGGGAAAAGCCAGACCCCGCTACCGCGACATCCTTATCGCCTGGAGCGCTGTACACGGGCGGCCTGAGGAGCATCCCCAGCGACTCTTAGGGCTTGGCTGGAAAATTAGAAAGCAACAAGTCCCTCTTGGGATTAAAATCAGTGCTTGCTATTTCAGGAACATGGAGAAGCAGGGGCAGGATCTGGCTGCATCAGGTCTGAGAGACCCGCAGTGGTAGGACTGGGAGTGCTGGTGCAGGAAGGGTGCTCTGCTGAAGCTCCGCAGGCTCAGCCCCAACGCTCTCCCCGCGGGGGGCCCTGAGGCACGGGCAGGGGCTGGTAGCACCATCGGGGGTCTGGGGGTAAGGCTTCCGATACGCCAGCCCCCCAGCCTGCCCACCCAGACCAAGCCCCATGGCTGGATGCGTCCCATTTGTGAGCCTACCTTGGTAATCCCATCAGCCTCTTTCCCGGGAATGGATGTGCTGCCCAGGGTGCTTTGACTCCCGAGCAGGGGTCCGTGCCTGCAGACAGTGGAGCTGGGAGCCACTGGAAACAGAAGCTGCAGTGCTAGCGGGTCCATTCACCTTGTCCCGAGCTCTGTTGGGGTTAACACCAGCGGGACAGCCGTGTGGAGGTGCTGACCCCAGTGGCACCTAGGAACAGCTTGAGCCCCCCCACCTGCGGAGGGTACCCTCCTCCCCGTTGCAGGGATCCCCAGTGGAGCTGGAGGGCCGGCAGCCCCAGCAGGCAGCCTTTGCGGGATGAGGCTGGTGCACGCGCGGGCTGAGAGAAACCAGCCAGGCAGGAACGAGACAACGCGCCCTGCGGAGAGATGGTGCCACACCAGATCTGCACCAGCATCAGAGCATCAGTAGACGGGGCAGAGCCCCGGCGGGACTCCTCCTCCCTCCCCTGTGTCCAGAGAGGGGCTCTTGGCCAGGGCCAGGGCGAGCTGCCGCACCAGCTAGGCACTTACCCACCTGGGGAGACCAGCCCGAGCCAAAACCCAATTCTCCCGCCCCAAAGCCTGCTCAGGGCTTTGGTGGAGCAGAGCACAGAGCCACAACCTCCCCTCTGCATCTTGGCCTAAATTGGGGCACCGTTTAGCAGTGGGAAGTGCTGGTCCTTACTACAACAGCACCTCTGGGGGAGAATATCCCTCTTCTTAAGCCTTTTCACTTTGGCTTTCTGTTGGTCAGTCTCCCCGTGGCCCTTTTGCTTTAGGGGAAGCCAGGGCCCCAGCTCCACGCGAGAGAGGATTTGGCATTTCTGCCCTTTCCTCATCCCGGTCTCTCCTGCTCTCATGGCCTCATTCTTCAGTGCAAGCTTGGGATCCAGATCTTACATCAGGGCATGGTTTCACCACCAGCACTCTGCTCCCGAGATTACAGCTGGATCAACTTGTCTGGCTGGCCGCTGTTTCAGGTCACAGCGTCTTTGGTGTCAATACTGACTGATGACATCCCCGTCCCCTGGCAGCTCCTTCCCGCTTCTGCGCTGCGTCACCGTGCCCTCGGGAACAGCAGCATAACTGTTCGTGGGGCTGCACCATGAGTCACATCAGAGAACTGCAAAAAAACCCCAAAATGCTGTTTGTAAGATGGGATCCATTCCCTGCCCCGTCACAGTATGGCCTCCAGAGCGTGTCTTTGTTAAACCCATGGCATTCACTGGGATCGGGAGCCCGGCGTGCTCTTGCGAATCCATTGAAAGACTGATGGGATGAATCCCCTCTCGCCTGAGAGGGAACTGTGGCTGCAAAACCAGGCTGAGATCACGTCAGGGAAGCCAGGCATAGTGGACAGGGACAAAGTTCGAAGCTGATTTGCTCCAGTTCTGGACGCCCACCAGGTCCAGGCCACCCAAGGGTGCTCGCTGCAGCATCCTTCGGCGGAGGGGCACCCCAGGCTGGGAAATCACGCAGGGCAGAAGGCAGCTGCTGCCGCAGGGCCGCCTTGTTTGCTTCGTGCACCCGCAGAGCCGCACCGCTTCGGTGTCCGAGCATAATCAGGCTTAAATAGTGAAGGTGAGAGCTGCGTTCGCCCCTGCGCAGCCTCCCTCTTCACAGCCTGTAGCGCACGGGAGGGAACCGGGCAGAAGCCAAACGTCAGCAGCTCATCTTCCCCTCTCTGTCCCTCGGCCGCAGACTGCAGCATCCGTGGTGTCCTCCAAGGACTCATTTTTCACCTGCTTTGCTGCAGCCGGCAGGGTTGCACGAGCCTCTGGTTGTCCGTGCCCCACTCTCCCTTCACTGGAATTTAAAGCCACCTTCCCCACCCTTGCCAAAAAGCTAACAGTGCCCTATCTGAAAGGAACAACCGAAGAGGGAAAAAGGTTGATTAAAGATTGTAAAAACCACAGTAGCATGGAGAGAGAGTGAAGTGTTGACACTCTTCCAGTACAAATGTCAGGACAACTGGGGAAACAAGAAGGAGCAAAGTCCAGAGCAGAGGGAGATTTTTTTTCCTCCTGCCTGGCTCCCGTGCGACCCCCGGGTGCCATAAACGCTGGGCATTACGTGAGTTCAAGAGGAGGCTGCCCGTGCTCGTGGAGCAGCAGTCCCGCCAGGATCCCTGAACACGAAGCCATGTTTGGCTCAGGAAGACCCCAAACTGGAGAGCGGGAGCCTGTGGGGGTTTCAGAGAAGCCTGCTCGTGCCCTGCTCCCTGGGCACCCCCTCGTGCCTGCCGGGAGAGCAAAGCTGGGCCAGGTGGATCTTCATCTTATGTTGTAACGCAATTTTATCGACATGGGCTCTGTCTTTTTCGATGGACGGCAAGTGCGACCAGTGACACACCCTAGAGCACCTGGACGCCAGGCGGGCTTTGCCGATGGGCAGGTTGCCGTGTACCACAACAGAGCACTGCTCACCTGCGCTCACCGCCCGGAGCGGGGCAGCTGGATCCCGATGCCCCCGGCAGGCTCCGACCCAGGGCATCGTGATGCCATCCAAACGTTTGTAGGGAGAGATTTGCTCCGTGCCCAGAGGCGGGATCTCCCAGGGAGCCCGCTGAAGCCTCTGCTGGTTTTCTCTTCCGCAGGACGATATTCTGTTAACACCCTGGAGGGATTATCCTGTCGAAGACACGGACCCATTTGCCCCCCCGGTAAGCTTTGCTCCCTCTGCACTCACAGTGAGTTCAGCACAGCTCAGAGGGGAGCGGGGCAGTCTCAAGGCAGCAGCTGCCTCAGTTTCCCCACCCCCATTCTCCTGCCCCCTCCCAGTCCCAGGGGACCTCTACATGGTCATGATGAAGGTCCAAACCTCTGAGAGGCTGGCACTGAGAGGCAGAGCTCTCGGCTTGCCACCCCCCTGAATTCCCTGGTGTTTTCTGTGGGCAGGATGAAGAGAAGTGGGATTTTGTCCTGGTAAGCGACATCCACGAAGTGGGCAGCGAGAAGGAGATCAAGAGGAAGAAGTTCCTGGATGAGCTGAGCAAGAAGGGGTTCACCATCAAGGTGAGGGGCTGTAGGAGGAAAGGCAGCGGATACGTAGCTCTCTTGTGGTACCCAGGATCCAAGCCTGGTTTGGGCTCCTGCTTCCCAGAAGATGGGAGAGACCTGAACCGTTGAGCTGATCACCATATCAGTGCTGGAAAATAAACCACTTGCTCAACCAGGGGAGACCCAGCCCCAGGACTCGCGTGGCCCCTGGCCCTTGCGGCTCTGCCCCTTTCCCTGCCCCTCTGGCTCTGCCACCATTGTTCTAACAGCCCTTCTCTTCCACCCACTAGAAAATTGAGGACAAGAAGCTGTTTTATGGAGTCCGTGCCCCAAAACAGATCTTCCGGAAATACCAGTGGCTCCTGAGGAACCCCGACAGCAGGCCGCAAGACCCCGACGCCCATCATGACATACCAGTGACCACCAGGTGGGTGCTGAGCCGGGCTACTGCCTTCCAGTATCTTGCACTCCCCTTTCTCCGCACCAGCATCTGTTTCCAGCTCCGCTCGCAGTTGTGCCAGGCTTTCCATTTCCCGCAGAAGGCCACCTCCACCTACCCTGTGCAAAGCTACCAGCTTCCCACTGTCCGCAGCCAGCTCCCCATCTCTTCCCCCCTTCCCTCTCTGGGTTCTGGTGCACACCTTCGCCCTTCCCTCCCCTGTTTTCCAGGGCCACACAACACAAGTCTGTGTCCCCAGAGCAGCCTTTAACCACAGTTTCTCCTTGCTCAGGATACGGATCGTGAACTTCATCCTGCAGAACACGACGACGCCCGACCTCGGTAAGGGAACGGGGCCAACAGGGGTGATGCTCACCGGGATCTGCCGCAAGGCTCCTGCCCTGCGGTGGGCGCGGGCATCCCCAGCTGCCTCGCCGCCCCGGGGGAGGGTGCAGAAGTGGGGAGAAAGCCAGGGTGCAGCTCAGAGAAGGAAATTTGCTGCTGCATCCAGAGGCTGGGAGATTTGGACTGCGGGAACCCACAACAGCCCTCTACTCCCTCTCCCCAGACCCCTGGCCTCAGCTGCCCACCGCCACTCTCCTGCGTCCCCAGAAGAGCTCACCGCTCTCTGACACCCCAGGACAAGCAGGGCAGCACAGGCTGCTGCCTTTCCAGCTGCCTTTAAGGACCTGCCTACCTGGCTTGCTCCCAGAGCCAGCCACAACGCAGCCTGCGGCAGCCCGGCAGAGCAGCACAACCGCAAGGATTAGTGCTGATCCCTTTTGAGTAGCTCAGCCTCTCCCAGGCGTTTGGTTTTTTTGGGGTTTTTTTTTTCCCTCCTCAAAGGCTCCAGAAAAGGGTTGGGGTGATTCTGCCTGGCAGGGAGCACCTGGGGCCAGAGCAAAGCTTCACTAATCCTCTCCGTTCTGCTCTGCTACCAGAGAAGCTGCACGACCTGATGAAGAAGAAGGTCTTTGAGGCAACGTTTCCCCTGCATGAGGTGAGGCTGAGCACATGGGTGCCTGGGAGGAAAGGCCACGAGAGGCGAAGGAGCAAGACCGGGTCGGGGAGCCCTTTGGGTAACTGGGGCTGCTTCAAGACCTCTCTGGATGACGGGCAGGACAAAGCTCCCGACAGCAGCCTGGGAGCTGGGCTGGGGATTGAGGTTGCCCTGATATTCCTGTATCCAACCAACTTCTCTGCTCTCCAGAAAGAAGAGGTAAGGGAATTCCTAAAGGAGAAATGGGCTCGCTGGAGAGATATATTCTGCCAACAGCCGATTGAGAAGATCAGGTAACACAGGCAGAAGAGGCACGGCAGATCCTTCTAAGCAAGAAGTCCCACCTGAAACCCCGAGAGCTTTATGCCCTTTGCCAGGCTCCTGTGTTTTCTTTTAAATCATTAGTTTGAACCTGGCTCTTCTCACACACACTGGGCTGCTTCTGAAGCCTGCAAAGATCTTACCCTAAGGGGTATCCAGGTGGCACTGAGCTCCATCTGCTAGTTTTGCAGCATGGAACGGCCCCCGCATCTGCGCGGTTTTTAATTAGCCCGATTCGCTTTCAGCCATGCACTCCCACCTTCAAAAGGAAGGCGAGGTGGGACCAGAGCATCAGTGCAGCATGTCCGGCCCGAGGCGGGACCTGGGGCGTTGACGGCAACAAGGGGCTCCTGTAACCACGCTAACGCTCAGGGGAGAGCACAGCCCTTATTTTGAAAGGGGAAGAAAACTAACTCTCTGTGGTCAGGGGAAGGAGGGCAAAAAGAACTTTATGCCACTTCATGAAGTTGTCAGCGGGCTCTGTTAGGGAGATGAAATGTTAAAATGGAGGCATGCTCTCCTTCCTTAAATGTTTGTTAGAGTTCACGAGGCTAGCAGAGGCACTAGGGACGCTTGATGCCTCCGTGGTGCACAAAGTCAGACAACTCATCCTTTCTAAGGCCAATGCATCCTGATCTGTCGCTATCACGAACGGATTCAGCGGCTGAATATGACACTGGGGGCAGTGGGAAGAGTGTTGGGTCTTTTGTTTGTTTTAAACAAAGGCCAGGGAGAACAATGCCACCTTTCACTGCTGGCAGAAAGTTAATTCCTCTGGAATACAGGAGGGGAGGCAGGTCCACCAGTCAGTAGTTACCTTCATTTCCTACCCGTGCCTCCAACCTTCTTCCCCGCACCAGAAAAACTGAGATACTGCCACCATAAGAATGAGATGTGAAAGTGCTGCAGGGAGATAGCTGAGCCCAGAAGGAGAAATTGCTCTGGTCTGAGAAACACCGCACCTCCCTCATCTTCCTCGAGCCCCCTGTTTCTAAAATTATTCTGTCGACACGGATCGTGACTCGGTTTCTCAACCGTTCCCACCCCTCTTACCTGGCATACGGTCAATATGAGCACACGCAGGCATCTCCCCTTCAGTTAGACCCTCTGGGCTCCCCTCACGGAGAGGCAGAAGCAGGGCTCGTGGGACCGTGCCCGCTTCACAGGGAAGTGGCCATCGGCAAGAGTGGGTCTCCTTGTGGCATATTAACCAAGGGGGGAAGAAAAAAAAAAAAGAAGAAAAAAAAAAAGAAATAAAATCTCACTCCTCAGCCACCAGGTTGACTAAGAACAGGAGAAGCCTTCTCACAAGCTTCTCCAAACCCCCGCAGGACAGCGTGCCCTGCACCACGCGGTGCGGAGCGAGCCAGCCCCCCAACAGCCTCCTGCTGCTCTCCGTCCCGTGCTCACCTCTCAGCCGGCGCCGCGCTCTCAGCCCGTCTTTGCCGTGCAGCCCCGCAGTGACGCCCGCGAGGCACTTCACTGCATTGCCATGCAGCCAGGGCGCAAGGAGAGCCAGCTCGCTCGCCTTCACACACTGCTGCTGCTGAAACCCCCTGGGAAATGCTGCACGCTTGGGGTTCCTCCAGCTCCTCTACTCCTTTGGGCTGACTCTCCCCGTCCCAACAACATCCCCAGCCACGCAGACAGCACTGCCCCTCCTGGACCCGATATCCCTTTTGGGGGGACGAGCAGTTTCTAGTGGCCCCGAACAACGTGGTCTCTTCTGATGGCAGCAAACCACGTCTCACCTTTCCTTCTAGGTGCTATTTTGGTGAGAAGGTGGCCTTGTACTTCGCCTGGCTGGGCTGGTACACCTGCCTGCTGGGAATCGCTGCAGTGGTCGGAATGGTGATCTTCGTGGCTGGGATTACTGTTTTCAGTTCCAGCCAGGTGAGGTAAGGCAGCTGGGAATGCCAAACGCATCCCGTTCACGAGCCTTTGCTATGCACGCGGCTTTGAGCCACTGTTGTTCCCCTTTGCTTCCCTCTACGCCCTTCTCTCTAGCAAGGAGATCTGTGAAGCCAGCGACACCATCATGTGCCCGCTCTGCGACCAGAAGTGCCCATTCTGGCTGCTCTCCGACACCTGCACCTACGCCAAGGTAGGCAGCCCCCTTCCCAAGACAGGCTCAAGGCAAAGGATGGGGAAACGCTCCCGGCTTGTGCTGTTCCCACACCACTAGAAAGAAAAGCTACCCCAGCAAACTGGCTACAACACGCAGGAAACCTCCGCCAACCTCTAATAAGGAGGAGGTATAGCCAGATGGCGGTCTCCATCACCGCCAAGGAAGATTTTACCACTAACAAGTCCCAGCATCCATCCCCTTCCTGCATTTTGCCCTCCTGCAGCATCTTTACCTGTCTCGGGGGGGACCAGGGTGGCAAGAGGACCGCTGAGCGCAGAGGCCTCCCCCCAGACCCCGAGGTGCCACAGCCCCCGCACCCCACTGCCCCCATCACGCTCTTCCTTGGTCTTCTCCAGGTCACTCACATGATTGACAACGAGGGGACAGTTTTGTTTGCCATGTTCATGGCGATCTGGGGTAGGTGTCGATGTCTTGGTGCCAAGCGCACGCAGCTTGGCAGAGGGAGGAGCCCACTGTGGCTTAGGGGGAGAGCAGGTGGAGGAAAATGGGACACCGACACAGCTTCACCACTCAGGGGCTTCTTAGTCCTTATCTCCTCCACTTCCAGCGCCATCAGCTCCCCTTCCAGACAAGGCAAGGGACAAAATCACCCCAGCGATTTCCTTCAGCTCCCCAAACACTCCTTACCTGTCCTGCCTGAGAGCTTTTACTCCTTCACCCACCACAACCTCCCGCAGCGCACCCAACAGCCCCTCTAGCTGGGCTTTTCCAGCAGCTCCATCAGCAGCTGCGGCTGCAGGAAAGAGGGACCGCCAGACCCCTCATTAACCCTCCCAGATTGCGGCACGGTCTCTTAGCTGCTGTGGAATAAGCATGGCAGACCACTGGGCTCTGAGCTGATGTGATCCCTTCACCGTATTAGCTACACATCTCATTTGGCTTTACGACAGCCCTTTCAGCTACAAACACCACCGCAGGTGTGGGCCGGGTGTTTCACCTGCAAGACCACGGTCCTAGCAGGTCACGGACACAGTCTTGCCTGTCGCCATGGGCTGGTTTACACAGGGCCAAGCTCAGGAAGGTCAATCCAGATTAACAGACGGGGTGGTTGTAAATGGATTTGCAGTGGTGTAGCCACGCTGCGGTGCAGTGCAGGATACCTGCTGCTCCACTTGAAAGGTGTATTTTTCATTAATCCAGAATAATGTGTTTGGCTGGTGCCATGTAAACACACCCACCGCAGCACAACAGCCCTGGTGCTTACTCTGGTTTATGCCAAATCCCCTACAGACACCAGAGCTGGCCTGACTCCCTGGGAAAACTCACCTGCACCCCTCCATCCCCACAGCACTCACTGCTGCGTGTCCAGGGTCCTTCCCGGTGGCTGAGATGCAGAGCTGGCTCCCTGCCTTTCATGGGCCAAGGGTAGACCGGGCTGATTTGCCATCAGGTTGGATGGTAACATGGCTATCCGTCCCGCTCTGTGGGACGGAGGGGTGACTTCGTCTCCAGAGCCACCCCCGAGTGTCACAGCGCTCTCCTTCCCCCGCCAGCCACCGTCTTCCTGGAGCTGTGGAAGAGGCAGAGAGCCACTGTGGTCACCGACTGGGACCTGTACAGGTGGGATGAGGAGGAGGTGAGGATCCCGTCTTTCCTGCTTTGTGCTTCCCTTTTCAGGGCAGTGGTCAGCTGGACCTACAGAAAAGACACATCACGGGGACCCCCTTGCCCAGCTTGATTCTCTGTAGATGTAAACATCTAATGGAGACAGTTAAACAGCAAAGCCAACACCTGACAGCGCTGGGAGAGACAGAGCCCTCCAGAGAATTAAGCGGATACTAGCCACCTCTCTCCATTGCTAGTCACCTCTCCACCTGCACAAGGGCTTGAACTCAATCAGGACTGGCCACACTGTTGTGGGTTGGGTTGGGTGTTCATCCCTGTCCTTCTCTGGTGCTGCTCATCCCATATGTCCACAAACACAATGACCCCTGGACTTTCCACTACCTGGGCACAGCTCTGCTGGACCCTTTCTTTCCCATTTTTTGAATTTTTTTTTTTTTTTTTTAAGGAGGAGCTGGCTATGGAGCTGATCAATAATTTGCAGCATGAACCTCGGCAGTACCAGCACTCCTACTTCCGCAGCACCATCGTTCTCCTCTTGGTTCTGGTGATGGTACGTGCCAGGGCAAACATAGGAAGATCTGGTTTAAGGGCACGTGGGCTTTCCTTCTTCCTTCCCTACTCTGCTGCAAGAGCAGCACCTCAGAGCCTCCTATTGCTGGAACAAAGGCAGGAACCAGGTTGTTAGGGCAGGCCCGTGCCCATCACAAGGATCCAGGGGCCTCCCTACGCTCACAGCTCCCTGTGCTGATGGCAGAGGCCAACCACCCTTTGGGGATGTGGGCTGAAGGCTCTGCTCTTGCAGTGGAAGGCTGTGAGGATCAAGGCAGTAACACAGAGGGTAGGAAGAGGCAAACCCTTGACACCCTCGTTTCTCCCTGTGGGCCAATGGAGAGAGTCTAGAAGTAGTTTAGGTGGAGACATCCACCTTACGAACCTCTCACACTTAACTGAAGAGCACTGGCTTGCATTTGAGGCCATGTCCAGATGAGCTCTGGTGAAGAGAGGCAGGGTTTGAAGGGCTGATGGTCCTCAGGCGGGATGGGGCACGTGCCCTCCATGCATGGCTTCTCACCACCCTGTTGCCCTCCTCCACAGATTGCCGTGCTGATCGGCATCGCCCACGCACTCGTCATTTACCGGGTGATAGCAACAGCTCTCTTCACCCAAAGCAACTTCGAGTTTGTCCGTGAGCAGGCCACCACGATGGCAGTGATGACGGGGGCCGTGCTGCACTACCTCACCATTGTCATCATGACCAAGGTGTGGAGCGAGACACGGGGCGGGCAGCAGGTCTCTTTGCTTTTCCACCATCAACCCTCCCCTCTCGTTTTATACTTCTCTCCTGCAGGTCAACAGGCGTGTGGCCCTCTATCTTTGCGACCTGGGTAAGGGAAACTGGGGGCTGTCTCCCACCTGCGCCCGCACCCCGCGGCACCGAGCTGCCCGGCAGTACCCAGGGACTGCAGCGCAGCACCCCCTTGGTCCCCAAACACAGCCAGGCTGCTGGCCCCTTCCCTTCCTCCACCACCACAAAGCATCTACCGGGCAGCTCTTGCCATGCAGGTCCCCATGGGAGGCCAGCAGCCCTCCAACAAGCTCATCGGTGGCCCACATGCTGCCAGCTGCCTGTCCCACAGCCACATTACGCTTTGGAGGGGCAGTCACCTACGGGGCTGAGAGCCAGCATGAGCGGGAAGCCACCACGGCTGCAGGAGAGCTCACAGCATGGTTCTCCTCCCAGCTGAAGGGCCCCTTCTCCCCCAGCTCATGGCTCTGAGGGACCTCCCTGCTTAGCTGGGCTCAGCTCCATCAAAGGGCTCAGGTGAAGGGCAGGGCAGGCTCCATGAGGGACAGAGACACCCTTCCAACCTTCAAAGAGCTGCTGTGGCATCCAAGGGGGAGCAGGGCAAGGTCCTACCGCTCTGTGACCAAGCCCCTTCCCCAGAGAAACCTTGCTCCCTTCCCCAGAGAAACCACGGACCTTCTCCCAGCGTGAGAACAACTTCACTGTGAAGATCTTCACCTTCCAGTTCTTCACAAACTTCTCTTCGCTCTTCTACATCGCCTTTTTCCTGGGACGGTGAGTGGTGGCTGGGGGCCCAGGGGAGCCTGGGTTTGGGGCATACATCCCCAGCTCTCCCCAGGGTCTAGGGACAGCCCACTCCCTCTACCCTCCCCACCAGGTACAGGGACACCATTTGGGACCTCAGGAGGGCCATGACTTAGTGGGCATAGTGGGTGGGGGAAGCCCCTTGCCTCTCCACCAGTGCCCAGAGGATGCTGCCCTCCATCCTGCACCTGGATGCTTATCCAAGGGGGTCAGCAGTGGGGCTCAACAGATATCGCTGTTGTTGCTTCCTTGCTCAGGATCAACGGCCACCCGGGGAACTACGTGCGCATTGCTGGCAAGTGGAGGCTGGAGGAGGTGAGGGACTTGCCATGAAGCTCTCCAACCCCACACCACAACTCCTACTCTTCCTTTCCCTCCTGCCCAGCGAGGCTCTGGGAATCTCAGCTTCCTCCTATAGTACCTGCCCTGGCCAAACAACCCCTCGGGCCTGGCCGCCCTGCTGGCAGGGCACAACTCCTCTTGTCCCTTCGCAGTGCCACCCCAGCGGCTGCATCACTGACCTCTTCATCCAGATGGCCATCATTATGCTGCTCAAGCAGACCATCAGCAACGTGATGGAGTATCTCGTCCCGTAAGCTTTCCTCCAGCCTGTGCTGTGCTCACTGGTGCTCCTGCGCGTTCAGGACAGCTTCCCAGCTCTTATAGAGAGTAACCCTGGTCTTTGGGCCAAGATTTCCTCCTTTTCCTTCCTCGGGTCTCCAGGGCTGGCGCTGGCAGCCATTCAGCCCTGCTGTCCTCTGCAGGCAGCCGTACAAATCGCTCCCTCCCCTTGCAGCTGGATAGCCCACAAGATACGCAAGAAGCAGCGGCGCCCCAAGAAGAGAAGCATGATGTTAGGAGAGGAGGAGGAGGCCGAGGACCCCTGCAAAAAGCAGTGGCTGAGCAACTATCAACTCAACGAGGTCAACATCTTCAGCTTGTTTGACGAGTTCTTGGAGATGGGTATGTAGGGCAGGGATTCGAGTGAGGAGGGATGCTGGGTGCAGAGCCACGTGCCCTGCTTGGCCGGAGAGAGCCTGATGCCGGGGGGCCCACACATAGGCAAGGGAGAGCTCCAAGACCCAGCTCCATGCCCAGCCCTGCTCCAAGAGCTCTAGCACACCAAGGAGATCATTCCCAAAACAAGGGAGAGCAGACAACTGTGTTGGTCTTGGGCCCCCGCCTAGGACCTTCCTCTCCTCCCAGGAGTGTCAAGGTGATGGCTGTAACCCCAGGGCGGTCCCTCTGCCCGGCTGGCCTGTGGGGCCCCCACAGATCCCCCTCTCCAACAGCCCTGTGAGAGCTGGGTGTCTCCCGTGGGGGTGTGGGGTCCCCAAAACAGGTCTATCTCCCCCTTTCACCCCTGCAAAGCCCTTCTGACACAAGCCACAAAGCAGGACAAACACAGACAGCAGTCAGGACCTGGTGGGATGTCCCCTCTGCGGTGGCTGACCCCAGCACCTGGCATTTTCCCCCTCCGCAGTGATCCAGTACAGCTTCACCACCATTTTCGTCGCTGCCTTTCCCCTCGCCCCGCTGCTGGCGTTCTGCAACAACCTCTTCGAGATCCGCCTGGATGCCATCAAGATGATGCGGCTGTGCCGGCGCATGGTGCCCAGGAAGGCCAATGACATTGGTGAGATGGGGCCCGAGGAGCACCCTCCTTCCAGCGCTGCTGCTTGCGCAGACGGTGCTGGTGTTAAGCCCTTTCCCCAGCGTGAAGCCCTCGAGCATCCCTTTGCCAGGGACTGGTATCACTTCACCGCGGAGGCAGGAGAGCACAGGGACAGCTGTGGACTGGGGAAGGAGAAGGCATTTCAGACCCTGCAGATGCTGAGGGGCAGCTTGGAGGCCTCCTTCCTTGACCTCTTCTGGCCATGCCAAACCTGTCCCTGAGCTGGGGCTTGGTCTGCAACCCTTGAACAGCAGCAGTGAGCTGTCAGAGGGGCCTCACCGACTGCTCCTCTCCCGCAGGAATCTGGCTGCAGGTCCTGGAGGCCATCGGCATCCTGGCTGTCATCGGGAACGGACTGGTGATCGCCATCACGTCCGACTTCATTCCCTTGCAGGTCTACAAGTACACATACAGCCCTTGCATGACGGAAAACAGCACTGGCATAGAGTGAGTGCTGCCAGTCGGCTGCTCGCAGCCCTGCCTGCGGTCTCCCTGCCTGCCTCAGCGCCACCGGTGCAGAAGTGCGAGGTGGCTGAGCGCTCCCCCGCTGTGGGGCAGGGGAACGGGGAGCAGGGGAGGGTTTTCAGGTGGCACCGTCTTCGGCATCCCAGCCGGCCTCCTGCTCACATCATCCCTGTGGTGGGTAAACTGGTACCCCTGAATGGGAAGAGCACCATGTAATGTTGGAGAGCTGCAGGACTGCCTGGGTGCCTGCCCATGCTCTCTCCTGCCCTCCCCCTTTTCCTCCAAGCCTTGGCTCACTAGCCAAGTTCAGTCAAACTGGACAGAAGCCTCAGAGATTTTCATTTCCCCCGGGCTTTGTGAAAACAGGTAGCTAGGGAGGGGAGGGAGGGCCCCAGATGGGGACTGGCTTCCCCAAAATGGGAGGCTACAGTCTCTGCTCAACCATACTACTAGTCACCTGAGAATCCACACACCAGGGAAACCGTAGAAACGAAAGCTGCAGACAGACAGGCTTCGTAGCAATCAGAGGCCTTTGAGTCCCCTAGAAGACACAAGAGCTGCAGCTTCGGGTTAGGGCATGCCACAACCCCCCAGCGTGGCCACGAACCAGGAGCACCCCCTCCACCCCCGTCTTTCTCCCCTGCAGCTGCTCGACTGGCTACATCAACCACAGCCTCTCCGTCTTCCGCATCCAGGACTTCGAGCCACACACAAAGGTGCCTGAAATGCTGCCGGCATTTGTCAGGAGCGAGATCAAGGAGTGCAGGTAACAGCAGTCCATGGCCATTGCTCGGTAGCATTCCCCCATCCCGAGCCCGTTACCGTGACATCCAGCCTGCAACCGGGGAACGGGCAGGTGGTAGAGCAGGGCTTGGAGGCAACCGTGCGGAGGAAGCCACCGGGGCTCCTCTCGGACCCCCAGGGAGGGAGTCGAGGCAGGGCGCGACGCCTGGCGCGGGGGGAGCCTGGGCTGGCACCGACGGGGCTGTGCTGCAGGTACCGGGACTACAGGAACGCCGACGACTACAGCTACACGGTCCAGTTCTGGCACATCTTCGCAGCCCGGCTTGCCTTCCTCATCCTCTTTGAGGTGAGCACCTGGGGAGGCAGGATGAGGCCGGGGCAGTCGGGGGGATAGCGGCAGAGGGGAACAGGCTGGGTCCATGCTACTCGCACGGGCCACGTTAACCAGCCCGGGGAGCTCCTCAGTGCCCGGCGGCTGCCTTTGCTTTCTGCAGCACGTGGCTCTGTGCGTCAAACTGATCGCAGCCTGGTACGTCCCCGATGTCCCTCAGTCGGTTAAGAATCAATTTCTGGAGAGAAAACACAGCAACCTTCGTAAAGAACTGAGGTGGGTGATGCCCCAGAAGGCGTCGGGGCTGCCGTGCTCAGAGACGGCACGGCCTGCAGCAGGAGACCTGCCTGGCTGCAGGCTCCGTCCGCTCCAGAGCCCCACGATCAGGCTAGTGCTCACCACCACCACGGAGAAGGTGGGGCTGTGAGCTCCCATCCTCAGGGCAGCTCCTCCATCACCCTTTTCAGGGTAGCTTCTCCCCCAGCTTTCAGCCCAGCCTCTACTACCTGGGACCTACAGCAGAAAACGTTCTTCTTAAGAGGAGCTGCATTACCCATAAATGAGGATCCATCTCCCTCCATGCCTGTGGCCTCACTCACTAGCCCAGGTGCCTGGCTTTTAGGCACTCAGAGCCAGTGCAATGAGTCCCACCTGAGGCCTTCAATACTGGAGCTCACCAGCGGAAGGATCTGCTTGGCTTTGGCTTTTCCTTCAGAAAAAGCAAAGCTCCAAGTAAAAACAAGGAGCAATTTTGCCCACATTTTCCATTTAAACTTTGTTTAAAAAAAAAAATTAAATATTTCAGTTGGAAATGTAGCTGAGAGCCATAGGCTGGGCCGCCCTGGTGCTGCTGTCCTTCATGGACTGAGCCCCACTTTGGAGGAGGGCTCAGCCTGCCCCTCGTCACGGCCGCCTTGTCCCAGCTGCCCCCCACCCCAGCTGCCCCCCAAAATCCAGGCGAGAGCAGAGGCGAGCGGGGCTCAGGAAGCACCACGCTGCCACAGTTCAGCTTTCAGGCTCTGGCTTCCTGCTGACGGAGGGATTTCCCACAAACAGGGATTTTCCACCAACAGCGTGTCATTTTTTCTCCATTTATTTTTGGCAAAAGGCCCTGTTCCCACCCTGAATATTTTTCCACACCTCCCCACTGCTTCCCGATTCGGACAGTTCCCTTCCCCAACGCCCCTCTCCTTTCTCCCCCAGCATGATGGAGTACTCCACCGAGGTGTAGCCACCGCTCACTGAGGAGAAGGAGAAACACGGACTTGAGCCCCCCTCCCCAGCCCAGCAGTGCCGCGGGCACGGGAGGAACCACCGCGGCACCGCCTGCAGAGACGGGCCGCGCACCCCGGCTGTGGCCGAGCTGGGACTTGAATTGGGAAGCGACACCATGACGGTGGCTTCGCAGGAGCAGGATGCTTTCTGACTTGCATGGCCATGAGGAGGAAGAAAGGTGTGGCAGAGCCGGGGACGGTGCCTTCCCAGCACGCCAAGGAGCTTTGGCACTACGGACAAACCTCAGTGCAGCATCCAGCCGCCGTCGGGCGAGCGTGACGCTGGTCTGCAGGAGATGACCTGGCTTCCTCATCAATCACAGCCTTAACGCGCAGCTTGGCGTCACAGGAAAAGCCAGTTCCCTCCTTCCAGGTTCCCTCTCCAGCTTTTTTTGCACTTTGGCTCCTTTTTCCGTTGCCTTCAGTGACCTCCCTGCTCTTGCACTGCCGAGCAACTTGAGTCCTTCCTCTTTCACCACAGCCAGCACAGTCCTCCTCTCGGCACGGCTGCCGCCTGGCTGCGGCTCCAACCCGCTGTTTTCACGGACACTGGAAAAATGCAGTTGTCAGCCTGCCTGCGTTTCGCTCCGGGCCCTGCCAAGCCTCTGCATCTGCCCTAAGCACGCCCGACAGTTGTGCCTGGCTCAGCTACCACGAGCGAAATGGTAAATAAACGTCACACCCGTGCAGGCACAAGCGGCCAGCTCTTCAGCTGCCGTTGAGTCGCTGTATTCACGCTGGTGTCATCCCTGCCTCCCTCCTTTGCCATCCGCATCCCCCAAAGAAATCGTCCCCCCAGACCGTTTTTGTCCGAACGTGGGTAATCAAAAAAGGCTGGAGGTGAAGCGCCTGTGCGTAGCCCGCAGCCAGGGCTGAGCGTGGGCACCGGCTGCTGAGACACTTAAAAGACGTTGGCGCTTTGGCTGTGCACAGTGGGAAAACCACCTGTTAAATGTGCCGGGGTAACCGAAATACTGAGCTACACAGAAAATCCTGAGTGATAGGGCTGGTGAGGGTTATCTCTTCCTCCAAAGGACGACCTGCTAGCCTAAACCCGAGCCCCGCCAGCCTGCGGTTCCTCCACCTCTCGCCCTACGGCCCCGCAGCGCGGGCTGCGGCCGCCCCTGCTCCCTGCAGCTGCAGACAGAAGCGGGTTTTGCCTGCCGCAGAGAGCCGGGGCTGCCTCCCGCGGGGGCCGGCGTCACAGCCAGCACCCCGACTTTTCTCATACACGCATGTTCCCGGCCTCTTAGCCGTGCTCTCTGCCGGCTCTACCTTTAGCAATTCATTTACGGACTCGAGGCAGGGTTATTTGTCCTTAAGGAACAAAGTCTTTGTCATGGCTGCCCAGGAATGGTAACGCTGCCCAGGAACGATAACGTGCCCTCAAACACGTGCTTCTTCACTCGGCATCGGGTGCACAAACAGCCCTTGGATGCCCAGATCCCCCCCCCACCTCACGTCAGGCCCACGCAGCCTCGCTGAGCTGGGTTTGCAATGCACGGGGACAAAGCTTTTCTCTTAATTTTTCCTAATTTCAGCTAACGAGGAAGGCAGTAGCATGGGACAGGTGACCGTGGCTGTTTCCAGCCTTCTTATGGTCCTTGTAAACTCCAGGGCAAATCCACTAGAGCGTTTCAAAGCGTTAGAGTCTTTTTTCTTTACAAGAACCAGAAACTGCTAACTGGTTTGTGCGTTTAACCTCCAGCTCCACCCTTTCATCCCCTCCTCTGTAAAATGGCAATAGGAGCCTCCTGTGTCGGAGGTGAATTGTGGGGATAAAGGGAATGAGACGTGGGACCTACGAGGGTGCCACAGCGTGAAGGAGCTCCAAAAGACGCAGAGAAGCAAACCTGAGCACCACAGCTCAGGAACAACTATTTCATTAGGGCTGATTTGATTTGTTTTGTAATTAAAAGTCAGACTGGTCCAAGCCCCTGCTGTGGCTAGAGCCCCGGCGCTGTACAAGCCTGCGCAGTGACGCGTCTTCCTGTGATGAGACCGGTTCTCGCTGTAGAAAGCTGCACGGGGCGCGAGAGGCCACGTCGCTTTCAGCTCGCTTGAGAGCTCGGAGCAGCCGCGCACCTGGGGAGTCCTTGGCCCCGGTTTAAGAGCAAAAAGCCAGCACCTGCTGTGCCTCCTCGGAGAGAAGCAGCGGCTGTGGTTAAGGGTCTGTTACTGGTGGCACCTCAGCCTGTAGCAATACTCTCGTTTCTGGGTCTTGGAAGCGAACCCTGGTTTCATATTGTATCAATGGCCTTGGAACGCAGTCACCTGGCAGCTCTAAGTAAGTAGCTTAAATTTAATTAGCTGCAAGCTGTTAAATGCATCGAGAATTGGCTATTAGCGAGCTCACGCTAGACAGGAATTTTCACTCACCCGCTAGCTCGCAGGGAGCCGTTCGCGCCACAGCAGCGCCCGCTCACCTCGGGCCAGCGTGCAACAGCAGGCAGGACGGGCTCACCGGCCCCGGCGTGGCGCAGGGTCTGAAGGCGACAGCCTCCGCTCAAGAGGATTTTGGCAGGGGATTCAGATCCGAGCCGGGGCAGAGCCACCTCCTTCCCCAGCCGCGCCGACCCCAGCCATGGCCTGCTGGCAGGGCACAGCTCTGTCGAAGCCCAGGGCAGGGTCACAGCTCTTCCGCTGCTGACCCCGTAGCGCTGCCGGAGTCAGGACAGACTCAGCTTGGAGTCTGTCAGACTCAGTCTCAGAGTCAGGACAGACAGAGTCTTAGCTGGAGCAGGCTTATTTCTTTTTTTTTTTTCTGCAAAGGTGAAGTTAGAACCATTTTTCTCCAAGTCGGGGACTGTGGGAAGCTGAAGGAGCCGGTCCCAGCAGGGAGCTGCGAAAGCCACTGCTGAGGAGCCTGGCAGAGGTGCCAGGGCCCCGACACCACCCCGAGCCTCCCGTGCCGCTTGCGCCAGGGCCTTGCAGGGGGAAAACACCCTCGTTCCTCCCCTTTTTGGCCCCAAAGCGCGTGATTTCCCTGCTCAGTGGCTGCGGGTTGGGTTGGTTTCTCCTGCGCCGGCTGAGGCCGGTTGCAGCGCCAGGCGTTGGCGCTGGTACGAGCGCAGCCCAGGCCTCCCGTTGCTGCCTCGGTCATTAGCACAAGCGGGCAGCGGCTCTTCGCGAGCGGCCACGGCTGGGCCCGGTGCCCCGCGGCCAGCACCAGCCGGAGGAGCCGCCCTGCGGTACCGGTTTCACCTTGCAAAGAGGCTTTTAAAATCACGGAGAAGGGAACAGACGGGAGACCCCAAGGCGCCGTGGGCAGAGCCATCGGCTGCCCGGCCTCCCCCTGCCGCCCGCCATCAGTAACTCACTGTAATGAAGCCTGAGAGTATCGAGTTTGCCGGTGCTCAGCAAACCGTGGCCCCAAAACGCAGGCTCTCCCCGCGGCGCTGCGTTGAACAGACGCCCCAAAGCCCCCAGGCACACGCCAGTGCGAGCCCCCGGCTGCCGCCGTGGCCCGGGGAGCTGGTATTACCGGTGTCGGCAGGTGCTGGCTGCGGGTTTCCTCTTGCCCCGACACCTCCATGGGCTTCTCCAGCCATGGAGAGCCGGGGGGCTCCTCCTCTGCCTCGGGAGCCTTGTGCAACCTGCGTGCACCGGCTCCCCGGGGCTGCTGGGCCAGCAGGCTGGGTGGGTTGCCTTCCCCCTCCTTTTTTTTTTTTTTTTCCTCTTTTTTTTTCCTTTTCCCCTCTCCTAAAGCCAGAGTTATTTGGTTTTTTTCCCCCACAGGTTCAGGTGGAGACGGAGGTGGAGCAGCGGGAGGAGGGACGGCCAACCCCTCTGCGGGCCTGGCGCCCGGCGATTGGGGCGGCGGGAGAGCCTGGCGCAGGGCAGGGGCTGAACCAGGGAGGGGGGAAATAAATAAATTATTTAAAAAGAAAAAAAGAGAGGAAAAGCAAGCAGTGATCTGGCAGGTCCAGTCGGCTGGAGCGGCGCACAGGGAGGCGACTGGCCTGCGGCCGGGGCACCAGGGGAGCTCCCAAGGTAAATGCAGCTCTCCTCCGCGTCCCTTTCCGCGTCGATGCCGTCTCAGCCGGGGTCAGCAGGGTTTCGCCCTCTCCCCACAAGCCCTGCTGCTCCCCCCCGGCTCTCTGGCCCCGCTTCCCCCTCGGCGTACGCAGCCCTGCGGCTGCCCTGCCACCATGCCACCCTGGTGTCGTCTGCCGTGCGTGGAGTGCTACAAACCCGGGGTGTCCCCAACCCCAAGATGCAGGGAACAGAAGCGCACTGCTGCCTGTTACCTGTGCTCCTCCCTCCCTGGCAGGCAGCAGCCCTGACACCCAGCTGCCCTTTGGGCACCCGGCGCCATTTCACGCCCCAGAGCAAAGGGGCCCTGGCTGGCTGCGCCTCTCCACGGGGCGGGGAGGCGTTCAGGGCCTCCCCGAGGTCTCCGGCCAGTCTGCACCTTGTTGGGGCTTCCTTATTTCCAACCATCAGAGTGAAACGATTTACGAGCGACCCATCCGGGCAGGACCGAGCAGAGCCGGAGCATCCCCACCAGGCAGAGAAAGCCCCACGCCACCCTGGTGAAGCATCTCCCATCCCCTTCCCCGTGCGAAAGCCGGGCGGGCTGGCTCGTCTCCATCCCTTGCTCTTCCATCCCTGGCCACAGAGAAACCCAGTTAATACTTTAGGTATAAATCGCTTTCCAGCTGCTCAAGCTGAACACGTTATAAGCGTCCCTCGCGTACCTTGACCCAGAGTTTCACCCCACGCCCGGCGCCAGGGCTGCTGTGCCAAAGGGAAGCAAGGTGCCTCCGTCGCTGCCCACGGCAGAGCAGCGCTGCCGACCTCCCCCCTTCCCGTTCCGCACCAGCAGCAGAGACGCCGTTTCTCCAGGGACGAGCCCAGCCTCACCAGCCCTGCTGCTACCCAGAACCAGTTTGCAACCAAAAGCAATGAAGCTCTGTGGCAAAGAGGCAGCCGAGAGAGATTTTTATCCCTCCTGGCCCCAGCAGTTACGCTGGATGTGTTTACAGTCGTGCTGCCTTGCAGAAACACCGGCAACGTGACAACCTTGTTATTCCCACATCGGCCCCAGCGGACACACCGCCCGCACCGGCGGCTCTGCGGGTGCTTGGGGACAGAGGAGCCCAACCCCAGCACCGGGCTCTGCTTCGCCGTTTGCTCCTAGTGCCCCTTGGCACCGCTGTGGTTTATCGGCAGGTGCGGGGTGTCCTCCCCGGGCCCCCTCTTCCCGCGGGGCTATTGCAGCAGCACTGCCACCGATCGCACGATGCCAGCCGAGCCGGGGGCCGGTCCCCCCGGTCCCCCCGCACCATCCTCACGCTCTCCCCTTGCCCCCGCGGCACGACGTGCGGCTGTGCCTCTCCCCGGGCACAGCAGCAGGTTAGCAACCACTTGGCGTAGCTCAATGCTATGAGAGCTCACGAGATAGGAAGTCCGTGTTTCTATAAATAAACCGCCCTGCTGTTTAATTAGCAATTTCAATGGGCACGGCAGGCTGGAAGCAGCACTGGAGCCAAGCTGGGGTGTTGGTAGCATGAAGGGGGGCCCACTGAGCCCCCCAAATGCGGCCACGGGGGCGGCTCGCCGTGGTTTCACGGGGAGGTGTCGCACGCCCCGTGGCTGAGCTACACACATGGCTCCTTTCCCCTTGCTGGCCTCTGGTTTGAGCCGAAGCCACTTTTTTAACATCCTGCAGCCCCCGGTTGGTCATTAATCACCTCCCGCCTGTAAATTCGCCGTCGGGAAGGCCAGGCTGTGAGTCAGCGCTGTGGAGGGAGGGCAGGCGACACAGTGGCCACCAAGCCGTAGCTGGGACACGGCTCTGGCTTTACCCCAGAGCGGCGCCCGCCGCCCTCCAGACCCAAATCACTGCGGGGAGCGATGGGGACCGCCGGGGCGCTCCCTGTGCCAGCCCAGCCCGGAGCAGCCAGCGCCCACAGAGCCGTTTCTGATCTGTTCCAGGCCCAGCCTGCCCTGCGGCGGTGGCAGGCGGACTTTGCCCCCGGGACAACGCTGTGCCACAGGGGCCCTCCTGCCGCAGGTGGCCGCTGGTGATGCCGGCAGCTCCCCCGCACGTCGCCTGAGCACGCCATGGCAGGTAAGCTGCAAAATCAAAACTTTCACCCGTTTTCAGCTGGGAAGGACCCCTGGCTGGCAGGCACGGCAAGGGGTCCGGCTCGCCGCCCCAGCTTTGTGGGTGAGGGTCTCTCCCAGCCCCAAAAACCAGCTCAGCCTGTTGCAAAACAGCCGCAAGCGCTGCTCACTGCCAGACCCCCGCGGCAGAGCTTGTTTTTCTGGGGAAGCCGGGATGGCTACAACAGTTGCCCGCCCAGCTGGGAGGTGGCTCAGCCTTCCCATCCGAAACCCCCTTCCTGCTGTGCCCCCAGACCTTTGCAGTGTGCCCCCCAAAATCCTTGCCCCGGCCACCAATGAGACACTGGAGCTGGCGCTGGGGACCCAGATAGCGCTGAACTGCACCGTGCACTGGGCGGCCGCGGAGCACTGCGAGCCCGTCCCCACCTGGAGCAAAGACGGGCAATGGCTGGGCAGCGAGAGCAGCCAGGACACTACCTGGTAAGGAGCCTGCTCTGGGGGATATCCATCCGTCTGTCTGTCAGCATGGGTCGCCGCACGGCCCAGCCCACCGCGGTCCTGTCTCCCCCCAGGTTTGCCCAAAATGCCTCGGAGCGGCTCCTCGCCAGCGTCCTGCAGCTCAACCTCACGCACGATGCCGACTTTGGGGTGTTTGCCTGCTGGGTCAGCAACGCCACGGCCACCTTCACCCTGCGGCGAGTGGGTAGGGACATGCCGGGGACAGAGAAGGGACACCTCCAAGGAGGACCCGCTTACACAGGGCAGGACTGGCAGCCCCATGGGGATCATCGCTGCCTCTCCCAGGGCAGTGTATTGCGGCACAAACGTAGAAAACCTGGGCCAGGGGCCACCGGCCACACTCAGCGTGCCCTTCCCCGTCCTTGCAGAGGCAGCAGGGCACGTGCCCGCGGTGCTGGCAGCCCTCCTGGTCCTGGTGCTCCTGGTGCTTCTGGCCGGGCTCTATGTCCGATGCCGCCTGAGCGTGCTCCTCTGGTACCGGAACCGCTACGGCGAGCTGGAGATCAACGGTGAGCTGCCGGAGAAGGGCACGGAGGCGGTGCCCACCTTGGGAAAAGCCTCCCCTGGGCCAGGGGCTCACTGACGTGCAGAGCCCTCCCCGGCGTTACATCCCCCTTCCCCGTGGCTCTCCCCAGACGGGAAGCTGTACGACGCCTACGTCTCCCACGCCACCGCCCCGGATGACCGAAAGTTTGTCCACTTCATTGTGAAGCCGCAGCTGGAGAACCGCTACGGCTACAAGCTCTTCCTGGATGAGCAAACTATCCTGCCCAACTCCGGTAGGCACCGGACCCGCGTGGGGTCGGGCAGAGGTGCGACACCAGCACCTGGGGGCTTGAAATCCCTTTGCCCGCAGAGCCATCGGCTGACCTGATCATGAACGTGAGCCGGTGCCGGCGTCTCATCGTGGTCCTCTCCGTCGCATACCTGGAGCAAGACTGGTGCAACAGCAGCTTCAGGTAGGAGCAGCTCCTGCCTGCTGCCGGGGGAGAGGGGCCAGTGGGTCCTTTGCCCTCCTGCCATGTGCCTGTCTCACAGGGAAGGGCTTTGGAGGCTGCTGGAGCTTTCCAAGAAACCCATCTTCATTGTCTTCGAGAGTCAGTACCGGGAGATCGCCCACCCCGCCATCAGCCTGCTGAAGCAGCACCGGAGCGCAGTGACCTTGCTGGTGTGGCGAGCTGGCTCCATGGTGAGAGCGGAGCAGGACCCCGTCCCGCTGGCACCCCCATTTCCATCCCCAGACCCCTGTTTTGTGTCAGCCTCCCCGTGATGCTCCAGGGCTGCTCCCTGTGCTTCAGTGCTCCTAAAAAGCAGGTTGGGGCACTCATCTTTTAGAGGCAATTTTAAAAAACAACACCAGAAACAGCCCCAGATCTGGGTGCTCGCTCCCCAGACCTGCAGGAGCCCCGTGCCACTCTGGGGTCTCCCCCAGCCGAGGCGCCAGCCTGAAGCCCCAGCTCTCAGAGCAAAGCTTTGGCCCGTGGCTGCTGTGGCCATTTCAGGGCCAGGCTGGGTGCTGGAGCCCTCGGGAGCATTTCAGCAGGTCGGGCCGGTTTCTCCACCAGCGTGTGGGCGCGCTGCCATGCCGGGAGAACAGCCCTCACCTTGGCTGAGCTCCCAGCGTTGGGAAGAGTGAGCCGAGCCCCAGAAAGCCTTCCCCAGTCCCATGCGGGGCCGGGCTTGGCTTCGTGGTGGTCCCGACACAGCTCATCTCCTCCCTGCCCCACACAGACCCCATCATCGGACTTCTGGAAGGAGCTGTGCCTGGCCCTGCCCCGCAAGGTGTCCTTCCAGGGGACCATGGGGGACCCGCAGACCCAGCTGCAGGAGGACAAGGACCCCATGCTGATCCTGCACAGCAGCTACCTGGACAGCGGTGGAGACCTCCACCCAGATGGGGACCTTGGTACAGGTCCTTGTCCCCTGCTTCTTCTCCTGGGGGGGCAGATGTGCACTGCAGGTCACCTTTGGGCTTTGCTTCACCCTCCCGTGGCAGGCGGGCTGGGTTTAGCCCCTTCCCCACTGCCTAAAACCCACCTCCCCCCTCCTTCCAGGCCTCCGAGGATGCGCTTTCAGAAGCCCCCCGCCTCCCCGCCTCGGCGCTCCCATGGCTTCAGCTGCCGGCACGACGGAGGACACACAGCTGAGGGACGGCCAGAGACCCGAGCTCGACATCTCAGACCTGGGATCGCGCAACTACAGCGCCCGCACGGACTTCTACTGCCTGGTGATGGAGGATGACATCTGAGTGGGGCCACAGGCCAGCAAAGGCAGCGTGCCCCTTCCCTGCGGGGCCACACGGACACAGATCACAGCCAGAGGAGTCCGGGATTTATGATGGGACCAAAGCCAAGGTCTCGGTGGGAAAGACAGGAGCTGGCTCCTTCTGGCAGCACACTCTGTGGTAGAAAACCATCACCAGGGGACACCCCTGCCCGCAGTGCCTGGGCACCCTTGGGTGCTGGGCCCCCCTCCCTCGCCGTGGGCAGCAAGAACATTTTTCCTGCGTGATGGACAAGCGTTGGGATGGGTAATGCTCTCAGAGAAGCAACGTGCCCCAGTCCCAGTGGCTGCGAAATGCCCGATGGGAGCGGCTGCAGCACCCTCTCCCCCACAGGAACCCCCGTGGCAATAAAATGCTGCTGCTCCAAGCGGGTGTCGTCCATCTGCGGGGACGCGGGTGCCACCGGCGGGTCTCCCCCTGCCATGGGCAGCAGGGCAGGCAGCACTGTGCTGGGTCCCATCTCTGTGCTGCATCGCATCCCCATGCCGGCGTCCCCACCACGCTGACTTGGAGCAACGCCCGGACGCGGCGAGCGGGGTGGCACTGCAGGATGAGCTCTCCCACACGGGGTGCTCTCCTCCCCTCCCGCGTGCCAGCCGAGCACGGGGGCAGCAGGCATCGTTCAAGGCCTTTATTTCAGGGATACACAGGGCTCGGGGAGCTTGTACACGGAGAGCTGGGGAGACAAACGCACCGTGACGCCCCAGCCTGAACAGCGCCGGGTCCCAGCATGCCCGGGAGCCACATCAGCCCTGGATGCGGCCCCTCCTGGCAGCGCCGCCCAGCCTCCCCTGCCCTCCCACCCCCTGTACCTACTCTACCTCATTTCCCAAATGGGGTGCGCAATGCCCCCCAAGCACAGGGTCTCCCCACCCAGCCCCAAACCCACCGGCAGACCGAAGCCACCCCGCAGCCCACCCGTGCGACCCGGCCTGGCCGCCACCACGGCAGGGAGAGCTTTGGACCCGCTGCCCCACCTGCGCCAGCCATGCCGGGCACCAAGGGCATCTCCCCACCCCGCGGGGAGACGCCGCCCAGCAAACACGAGCCGGCTGGCCCTGCACAAATCTTGCTTACGCAGCACTGGCCAGGCCCAGCCCTGAGCAGAGCAGCCGGCAAGGAGCAGCAGCTCTGCCTGCACAGGGACAGTCCCCGCAGGGTGTACGGAGAGCGATGGTGTGGCTCAGAGATCCCCCGGCTTCTTGCAGCAAGGGCATGGGCAGCCTCAGTCACAGTCCCCCGCACTCTGGCAAAGGGGGGACTCAGCACCGTGTCGCCGACCGCTTCCCAGCACCTTACAGCCACAGTGCCAACCTCATAAAAATTTGGGAAGCCACCTCAGACCTCCCACAAACCCCCTGAACTATGCGAAGCCCCATCCCCACCCAGCCAGGGCAGAGCATGTGCAACCCACGGCGTGGTGGCCCCGGCACCCTCCCAGCTCCCGGTGCACTGCGGATTGGGGAGTTGGGATGGTGTGCGCCCCGAAACCCCCTTCCCACCAGCATTGCTTTGCAGGAGCCTCCCCAAAGCCCTGCAGCTCCTGCCCCTCCGCCAAGCCACGAGACAAGCTGAGCTTTGCAGCCGGCTTCCAAGGAGCAGGCAGGGTCCCCAGGGGCTGTCCCCAACTAACCGGGAACCCAGCAGAGCCAAAAGCAGTTGCTGGGTTTAAGGCTGCGGCAGGAGGGAGGACAAGTGTCCCCCCGCCCAGGGAAGGGGGACCTGGCGGAGGCGGGAGGCACGAGGGACGCGGCAGGGACTACGCTACGGAGCGGGGGTCCGGCGGCGAGCAGCCTCCCCAAGGCATGGCTGGCGGCAAGGAGCATCCCAGCGGGGAGAGTCAGGGCTGGGCAGTCCGGCTCCTGGGGTTGTCCTCACAGGCCGAGGAAGTCCTCCTTCCGGTACCCCTTCTGCAAGGAGACAGGACACGCGTCATGGTGGGGACGCCAGTGCCATCACCTTTCCTGCCCGAGGACACCCCTGCCCGCGCCTCGCTGGATGGTGGGAATGCGAACACAAACCCGCTCTGCTCTGGCACTGACGGGGCCACGCTGTCCCCACATTGGGCACGTGGCTGTCCCCACCCCACTGGTGCAGGTGCCACCACAGGGATAATGCTCTGGGGAGGTCCCCACCCCTTCAGGAGGGGGAGGCGTGGAGCTGGGGCCCATCGTATGCCTGGGAGCATTTGGGTGGCGTGGCTTTCCGGGGTGAAGCCCCTGGCCTTGACTCCCTTGAGATCCACCCTCAGGACCCACCCCAGCACCCCGCCGGCTGGAGGAGGCACCACAGGGTGGTACCTACCATCTTGAAGTCCCGGTGGAGCTTGGTGTATTGCCACATGTTGCCCAGGAGGCTGGCCGCCGCTCTGGAGGACTTCTCGTTGTCCGAGCTGGGACAGGGACAGGATGCAATGAGCTTTGGGTACCGCTGGCCACGGGATGGTGCCCATCAGCCCAAGGATACCACCCCAGAAGAGCCCGGAGGGGCTGAGGACTTAGCACTGGTGGGAAGAGGCAGAAGACTAAAGGCTGGAGCCCACTGCAATGGGCAGGGTGGCAAGCGCTTCTGGCAGGAGAGGTGAGAAGCACTCAGATGGGAAGAAGGTAGCTGCAGCGATGGGCAGCCCTGTGGTGGGGTGTCCTGAGGAGGTGGCAAAGGGCTGGAAGGGGGCCATGAGGCCACCCTGAGCTGGTCTGGGGACTCCCACCACCAAGCCTTGGGAAGGGAAACTGGTTGTGACCCTCTTCCACCTCGCTGGACCAGGGGAGGAAGCAGGACTGGACCCCAGGCCCAAGCTGGGACGGCAGAGTGGACAGGGAGCTCCCACCTGTCCCTTCTCTTCTTGATGTAGAAGAGCTTCCTGAGGCCATCAAAGTAAACAATGTCACGGGCGGCCATGGGGCTCTCCACCACCAGGTTGTTGAGGACCGCGATGATGTTCACGATGACGTCGGCGGGCAGCGCCTTGTCCCCCATGCTCCCCGGCAGCTTCTCGATCAAGTGGCTGACCACCTTGGTCGCTGGTGGGCAAAGGCATCATGTCAGAGCTGGTGGCCAGACCCAGAGGACACATGGCAGCCTGGGTACGAACTCTGCAACCTCTCAGGGGCAGTGAGGGGACAGAGGGTCCAGCCAAGGACCCGCAGGGCAGCACCAGGGACATCTGCAAGCCCTTTCCTCTCTGCAGTCTCTGCTGAGACTCCCTGGCACCTGGGAGAGGAGTTGGGGGACAGGGGCAAAGCCAAGTGAGATGGTGGGGTTGGAGGCAGAGCAGAACGTGTGGGGGGTGTTCAGTTACTGGGGATGGACTGGCCACCGCGCACTCAGCGTGAGCAGGGGCGCAGCCGGCAGGAAGGTGCTGAGACGTGGCCAGAGGTAACCGGAGGCCAGACCGAGGAGCAAAAGGGTGAAGGGCATCCGTCAGGCTCCTCCCCGCAGCCCCGGCCCTGCCCGTCCCTTCCCGGCACTCACACATCTCGTCCTTGTTGCGGGCGTGGCGGGACAGGTTGCGGATGAGCCCTGTCAGGGAGCGCAGCTGGTGGTGGTCGGCGGTGCGGACGCGGTCCAGCACGGGGTTCAGGATGCGCTCCTGCTCCAGGGCCAGCCGGCTCAGCACGCCTGCCCACTGCCAAGGCAAACACCCACTTGGAGACACCCACCAGGGACCCACCGGCTGCCTCCTCCTCCTCCCACCCCATCTTCTTCCTCCTCCTCCTCTTGCTCAACGGGGCCAGGTCAGGGTGACCATGTCCAGGTGGTGAGTGGCATGATGGCCACGTCCCCCACCCAGGAAAGGCTGGTACCAACCTCAGGGAGGTGCAGCCCCTCCCTGGGCACAGCTGTGACTGGCCAGGTGGTGGGGACAGCCAGGCAAGACGGGGCGAGCCCCAGGGGACGTTCCCCTCCCGTGCCCTCACCCTGCGGTCCCCAGCAGTGATGTTCTGCAGGGCACCCGAGGCCGCCTCTGTCGTGTGCTTGTTGAGCTCGCAGCGCTGCAGCAGCCGGTTGTAGATGCCCACGATCTGCGGGTTCCAGAGCCACTCCATGCCCTTGGGGTCCTTGGAGACCTCCGTGAAGGTGACAATGTCCGCATTCAGGTAGTGCTGTGGGGATGGGGGCAGCGCTGTTAGACTCACAGGGGATGTCCCCTCTGCAGCATCCCTTGCTGCGTGTGTCCCCTTTTCCCCGTGCACCCGGCCTCGACCGTTGGGCAGCTCCAGGCTGGCAGCGACCCAGCAGGTCGCCCCGGCTGCGTCACGCCCCGTGGCATGGCGAAGCGGGGGTTCGGCACCCTAATTCACACCACACACCTGATTCACCCTCCGCTGAGCTCACCCACATGTCCCACCCATCAGCCGAGGCTGGCGTCTACCTCCACCCCAGCGTCACCTCCACCGCCAGCTGCTTCCCGGTGCCAACCCCGCCCCAGGTGACACAGCCATCACGGTGCCCACCACTTCCCAGCCGCTGACCTCGCGTGCTTTCTTGCTCTGGGGGCTGAAGCAGCCCACCAGCTCCCCCGTCACCATGCTGCTGTTGTTCCTCCTGTGGCCTTCCAGGCGCTGGAGGGAGGACGGGGGCATTTCGTCGTACAGGCGGTAGGAGAGGTTGCGCAGGACACAGACGGCGTTCTCCACGCTCTGATGGGAGATAGGACATGAGGGTGTCAGTTCTTGTGCTGCCTGCCAGGGCACCTCCAGCTGGCACATCCCCTGGGGCGCGACCCCATGGGGCTCCATGGCAAGCGTCACCCCGATGACACCAGCAATGCCCTACTGTGCCCAGTAAGCCCAGACAGAGCCAGATTGGTTTTCCCACCATCACATCAAGATGTGCCTTTGCACCATGATGGCCAGGTGGCCACCAGGAGGGAGGGAGCAGCACCCCATCTGAGGGCACCCAAACTCTCCCAGCACTCAGCTCCCGGGGCTCACCTTGTCCTCTGACTTGCCCACTTCCAGGGAGCTGTTCACATAGTGGATCATGGAGTCCACCAGCCCGTGGCACTCACGCATCTTCTGCCGAGTCTGCTGGCTGGCAGAGCTGAGATTCCTGCACGGGGAACACGGGTCCATCACGGCAAGAAGGGGCTTCCCCACGGCCAACCCCTCCGGCCACTGGGCAGCACTGCGGGGAGGGCAGCTAATACCTCTCCCAGGCTTTGCCTTGAGGCACAAGTGCTGCAAGGGATTGGGACCCCAGAAACGAGCCCTGGGGACCTCGCTCCCTATGTACGCACCACAGATGGTGTCTCTTCCTCTACCCAAAACTTTACCCACAGTGGGAGGACTGGAGCCAGCCCAGAGCAGGTACCTGAGGAAGCCCGTGGAGTTGTAGAAGATCTCTGCCTCCGAGGGGTTCTGCTGGATGACACCCGAGCCCCCCAGCCCGGAGAGGGGGACCAGTACCAGGTCCGTGAGCTGCTCCAGTGTGTCCCGGGCCAGGCGATCTTTCAGGTTGTCACTGGAGGAGAGATTCCACAGGATCCCTGCAGGGAGGGGGATCCTCAGTCCCAGGAATGGCTGGAGAGCATGTCCACCCCGACATGCTCACACCAGGGGGCTCACACCGACCACCCGCAGCCAGGAGCAGCCATGGGACAGGCTGGGTAACAAGGATGCAAAGAGCGCATCCCTGTGAAATGTCATCCCAGCTTTACTCATGGGGTGGAGGCACCACATGCTGCCTCCAGGGACGAGGACCCCTGCCCGCCCCGCCATCATCTCCAACCTGTGACGTTCTTGCGGAGCTCATCGTCGGGCTCCCGCAGTGTCCGCATGAGCTCGTAGATCCCGTTCTCCTCCACCAGCGCCAGCTTGTTCTCGGCATTGTCGTAGATGAGGTTGCGCATGGCGCCCGTGGCATGGCGCTGCACCTCCTGGTTGGGGCTGTTGAACAGCTTCACCAGCTTGGGCATGGCCTGGAGGCTGCGGGCCTGGGAGGGGAGAGCCCGGTCGGGTTGAGACGCCCAGCCGCTCTCCTGTTCAGCTGAGGCTCCCTCCATCTCCTCCGCCCTCCCCAGGGTGCCCTACCATGGCAGAGGGGCTGGGGACAGCCCCTTCCCTTTCAGCTCCTGGGTGCTCACCTGCTTCTTGGCATTGCTGTCGCTGTAGCATTTGTGCTGGAGGTAGGCAGCACCCAGGACCTGCAGGTTGGGGTCGCTGGCTATCAGGTATTTCACTGCGGAGGGCAGGTCGATGTCATCAAACCTGGAAGCCACAGGCAGGTGAGGAAGAGCCCGAGCAGAGCATCCCATAGGGGTCCTCCACCTCTGCACCCCACCATGTCCCGCATCTTGGAGGAGACGCGTCAACCCATCTCCCTCCCTGCCACACTCCTGGGGCACGGGACTCCAGACCCAGCTGAATGAGCATCTTCGTACCCTCGTGTCTCAGCATGTGTCCGTGAGAGGAGCAAAGGCCACATGCAGGACACGCTTGGAGGTCCTCAAGCCACGGTCCATCACTATGGGGCCAAATTGTGCCCACCATCTCACCCCTCCTGCATCCCTTGCAGCAAGGTAACAGCAGGCAAAAGAGGGAGGGTTTTGCCCTCAACTGGCCAAGTGACTAAGTTGGGGACAAGGACTAAGCTGGTGCCGGACCAGCGCTGGTGGCACTCACCCCCCCGACGCGTGGCTGAGCAGCGTGCTGTGCCCGTTGTACATCTCCATGGCGCGCTGGTCCTGGAGGCGGTGGCTGGACTCGGCCAGGCTGCGCACGGAGGGCGCGCGGGAGCTGTGCTCCACCATCCCCATGTACGAGCTCCCCATGCCCGCCTGCGAGGCCGCCTGGATGCTGCCGAAGGAGCCGGTGCTAAGCCGTGACCGGTTGTTGCTCTGGAAGCGCTGTAGCGTGCGCATGGCGGGCGCCCGGATGGTGCGGCTCTGGGTCACCTCGCTGCCGTCCAGCCAGTCGGAGGCGGCTTTGGCGGAGCCGGCGCTCATCTGCCTCTCGAAGGTGTAGGAGCGGGTGAAGCCACCGTTGCCTTGGCTTTTGTAGAGTGGACGGTGACCCACGGGGTCCAGCTGCTCTGAGATGACGCTATAGCGGTCATCCGCGATGGCGGTGGGCTGGAGCGGCCCGTCGGCCAGCCGCAGGGAGCGCAGCGAGAGGGTGTCGAAGTTCTGCCGGGACCGGTAGTTGCGCTCATGGAAGGAGCTGGGCCGCGGCGAGGTGTTGGTGGCCTGCGACATGGCATAGCCAGTGCTGTAGCCCTGGCCCTTCGCCAGGCCCCCGTTGCTGATAGTCGCCATTCGCTTGTGCGGAGTGAGGTCCACCGCCGAGCGCGAGGACCAGCTGCTGCCCTTCAGCGTGCCAAAATCCTTCTTGGCCAGCGGCTGATACAGCTGCAGGGGGAAAGCGCGGGGTCAGGGGGTGCCTGCGAGCCTGTCCCTCCATCCCCACCACGGGGAGAGGAAAGAACGGAGCCAAGAGCCTCCCTTGGCACAACCAAAGCTACAGCTGGCATCTGGGTCTCCGCCGGCATCCCCAGCTGCCACAGTGATGGGTGCCGGTGCAGGGCGGGGGACAACCCCCCCCAGTACGTACCGAGGCTTTGGTGTCCAAGCCATTGCTCTGGGAGCGGGAGCTGAAGGAGGAGTGCAGGGTCGTGCCGTACTGACCACCTGCAGGACAGAGACGGAGGGGTCATGTGAGCGCCGGGCGGCCAAAGGGGTGGTCTCGGGGACCAAAGATTGTCCCCAACTCATCCTGGGGGGACCCGCTTCAGAAGCCACAGCAGTGCCGGGACCACTGAGGGGGACGAGGGAGCTGAAGGACACTGCCTTCGCTTGCCTGCTGGCAGCGGGGAGCAGGAGAGGCGGCGGCAGCGCTGAGCGGTGACCTCCCCACCTTTCATCGTGCCCTGATGGCGAGGGGAGTGATTGCCACCTCGGTGGGGACGCAGTGGCTCAGCCCGGTCCCCTCTGCTGTAGCCAGATAGGCAGCTCGGGCATCCCCCCCCCAAAGCCAGCCCCGCCTCTGGCACCCAGGGAACAGGAGCCCAGCAGGGACCCGGCCGCCCCACTGCACCCCGCGCCGCCCTCCCGCCTCGCCACCGCCCTGGGGCACCGGTGGGAACCGGAGGACGCCACCAGCCCCGGCGGTGATGGCAGCGTGACTCACAGCCGCGCTCGGGGCGGCCCTCGCGGTGCCGAGGGGGGGTCTCTCCCCACCGCCGAGGTCCCCCAGCACCTCGGATCGGGGGGCTCGGTGAAACCCCGCGCCGGTGCCAGGTGAAGCAGCAGGGCGTAGGCCGCGAGTGCAGACATTAAATGGAGGAACTTGGAGCCCGGCCAGCGGCGCCGCTCAAAGGCTGGGGGGGACGGGGAGGGATCTGCCTGGGCGAGAAAAACCTTCCCCCCAGCCCCAAGCGAGGTGCAGGACCCCCCCAGTGCAAATCCCCCCCAGGGACAGGTCGGGAAACTGAGGCACGACCCGCGAGTGGGGTGAAACAAGCCCACGCTGGGGCTGCGCCGCCCCCATTCCCAGTGCTGAGGGTGCGGCGGGGGGCTCAGCCGGGGTGCGGGGGGCAACCCCCCAGCCCCAAACCAGGGCATGAGCCGAAGCCCACCGCCGGCCGAGGGGCTCCCGCCGCCTGTTCCGACACGTGCGCCCGGGGGTTCTCCCACCTCTGCTGCCGTCGGCGTGGTCGGGGACCTCAGGACGGGCGGCCGCTTGCCCCCTCAGCATCATGCGGATGCGGACCTGCTCCTGGACGCGGGCGCTGCGCAGCCGCTGGGCCTCGGCCGCCTCCCGGCTCCTGCCATCCAGCTGCCGGTCCGAGGGCAAGGCCAGCGAGCAGACACCGGCCTCGGGCTGCAGGGCCGACAGCAAGAAGGTGTTAGTCTCCTGCATGGCGGTGGTGCAGAGGCCAAGGTGAGCGAGGCCGCCCTGCGCAGGTGAGCGTGGCGGCGGCGGCTTCCCTGAGCCGTTGGGAGGCACCCGTCCCGCCCCGCCGCCGCCACGCCTCGGCCACTGCCGCCGGCGGGAAGGAGGGTGCCGCACCGAGCCCCCACCGCCAACGTCACCGCTGGTGTTGGAGGCACCCAGGGGTGACCTCGTGGGACGATGGCGCAAGGGAGGCGGACACCCTGGGGGGGTCCAGGGTGAACATACCTGTGGCCCCAGCGCAGAGAGCCAGATCCCCCCCAGCAGCCTCCTCACTGACCCCCAGACTCCTGGGCAGCCCTGCCAGCGAGCCCCGGACCTACCCACGGCCACGCTGGAGAGCCCCGGACCCCCGCCCGCTCCCGCCAGCAAGCCCCAGACCCCCGCATGGCCCCCCCCAGGAGAGCCCTGGGCAGCCTCCCCATTGACCCCCAGAGACCCCCATGGCCCTGCCAGTGAGCCCCAGACCCCCGCATTGTCACTCCAACGAGCCCAAGACCCCCAGGCAACCTCCCCGGAGAGCCCTGGACCCCTGGGCAAGCTCCCCAGCCAGCCCCGGGCCCCCACATGGCCCCACCATAAAGCCCCAGACGCCCGCATCGTTCCTCTGGCGAGCCCCAGACCCCCCCATGGCCTCCCAGGGGAGCCCCGGACCCCCGGGCAGCCCCACCGCTAGCCCCAGCCTCCCCGGGGTGCCCACCACCACAACCCCTCTGGGGAGAGGGGCCAGCTTGCCAAAGGGCCGGAGCGGGGGCTAATTGGCAGTAATTACTGACCGGGCCCTCCCTGCTTTGCTTTTCAAATCAGCCGGGGAGTTAAAAAACAACAATAACAATGAAAAAAAAAAGGGGCAGCTCAGCGCCGGCAGGCCCGGCGGTAACGAACGCGGGGTGACTCAGCCGCTGCCACCGCACAGGTAGTAATTAGGCTCACCCCACCCGCCGAGCCACCCCGGCCGACCTCGGCATGGCCGGGGTGGGGGACGCCACGTACCCCCCAGCCTGCTGTGCTCAGGAAGGGCTCCCGAAACCCCCGCGGTGGTGTTTCACGCTGCTCTCCCTCAGCCTCTGGCTCGCTAACCGAGCCACTCACTCCTGAACTGAGTCGTGCCCGTTCACAGCCGCGCCCGGGTGCTCGGGCTCTGCCCCTGCTCGTGGGCACGGGGCGTTTTGCCCGTCGGCTCCGGCACAGCGCATCAGCCAGAGAAGCTGGTGCTGGCTTGGGCCGTTTGAAGGCGAGCGTGGCGACGCGGCCTCGGCTCCGCAGCGAGCCATGGCTCCGCGCTCAGCGACGCCGCTCTGAACCCGCCTGGCAGAAGCTTTCGGGGCTTTGCCGGCCGGTGAGCTGGCTGGGGCTTACGACACCCAGTGATGACAGTGCCGGGACTGTGATGGCAACGCCAGGACGGCTTTTGTGCTTGGTTAGGAGGGTGAAAAGGGCGGCCGTCCCTGAGGAATGTGCTGCCATCAGCAGGAGCAGCAGGGATGCCAGGGCGGGGTGGCAAGAGCTGCGGATGAGTGCTTTGGGGTGCTGGTCCCTGCTTTGGTAGCCCCCCCAAACTCCAGGGGGCTGCAAACCCCGGTGCCACCATCGCATCGTGCCTGGGGACTGATGCGGGGGGGGACCCACCTCCCCAGCCCTAGGGGGGGTCCAGGGACTTCATGGGTTTACTGGGAGCCCCCCCTTTGCTTAGGGGTCACACCTGACCCTTTCGGGGTACGGCACCCAGGGAGACCCACAAGGGCCCCCCTGCTCCCACCTCAGCACCACCCACACGGGGAGCGTCGGTGGGTGCTCCGGGTTTGGCAGAGCTCAGCGGGGCGCTCCCAGTCCTCCGAGCCCCAGTGAATCACAGGTTCCCCCCCGGGAGCAGGCGGGGAGGGCGGTTCGCTCCCTCGGCAAGCTGACGCTTGCCCGCCGTCCCCGTGCCAGGCACCGAGGGGCTTGGGACGGCCCCGGGGGACGAAGGGGCTCCCAGGGATGGCCCCGAGCCCGCTGGCAGCCCCGTTCCCTCAGGCTCTGCCTGCCTTCCAAGCCCCCATCCCCGCAGTGTGACACCGCCGTGCAGCTTAAAGATAGAAAATGGGGGGACGTGGGGGGCTTGGGGGGGTTGAGGCAGGTTTGAAGCCGAAAGCGGCAGCGCTCACCCTGTAAAGTGGCTCGTTAATAGGGGAAAGCAGTGGGTGGGAGCAGGGACGCACTGGGATGCTCAAAAAGCAGCAAATCGGCACAAAACCTCCCCACATTTGGAGCGCAACTGGGGGATTCCTGAGGGGATC